>NC_030424.2:26455000-26457500 GCF_001660625.3 Ictalurus punctatus
TGGTGGTGTTCAACATTTAAGTGATGTTGCTGCCCCCTGGTGGACAGAAAAGTGTCTGGGCTAATAATGCTGTCCATACGCAACAAGTAGCTGAAAGAACTTATTGCTGTAAAAGTATATTAAACACAGTTCAATCTAGTAAAATAACAAATCTACAGCTTGATCCTACTCAGGGTCCTGGATCCAGATCAAGGTGAGAGGTCAGAGAGCAGGTGGCAACACTCTTCTAATTCGCCAAACAATTCTACGACAAAAAGCATCGTGCGACAATCCTCCAAAAATTCTACAACAATCCTGCAACAATCCTCTAATAATCCCACTCATGGTTTATTAAAAAAAAATAATAAATAAAAAACTAATAATAAAAAGCTGGCAAAAAAATTATATTTTGAATAATAATAATAGTCTTTTTACAACACCAAATTTGAGTGTTCTATTAAACAGCAAGGGCAATGAATTAAAGATAGAACACCGGGCGAATCCACTGATCAGTCCCATAAGAACTATGCAGGCCTGGCGTGGCACATGAGTTTACTAAGCACGCTTCATTGACTTCCCTTTGTCTGAAAAACTACTTGCCGTCTTAAACTTAAAATATAGTCGAGACCTTTCGCAGCAATAACCGCAACCAAACGCTTCCGATAACTGGAGATCGGTCTTTCACAGCGCTGTGGTGGCCCACTCTTCTTTGCAGAACTGCTTTACTTCAGCCACACTGGAGGGTTTTCGAGCACGGACTGCCCGTTTAAGGTCCTGCCACAGCATCTCAATTGGTTCAGGACTTTGACTAGGCCACTCCAAAATTTAAATTTAGCTTTCTTTGAGACATTCAGTAGTAGATTTAGTCCTATGCTTTGGATCGTCGTCTTGCTGTATAATCCAGCTGCGGTCGAGTTTCAACTGACGGACTGAAGACCGGACATTCTCCTTTAGGATTTTCTGGTAGTGAGCAGAATTCATGTTTCCCTCAATTATCGCAAGTTACCCAGGCCCTGAAGTAGAAAAGCATCCCCACACCATCACACCTCCTCCACCATGCTGGAAAGTAGCTATGACGTTCCTTTTGTGGAACTCTGTGTTTGGTTTATGCCAGATGTAATGGGACCACTGTCTTCCAAACAGCTCCACTTTCGATTAATCAGTCCACAGAACATTCTCCCAAAAGGGTTGAGGATCATCAAGGTGTGTTTTGGACGAGGCTTAAATGTTCTTCTGGGTCAGCAGTGGTTTTCACCTCACCACTCTTCCATGGAGGCCATTTTTGCCCAGTGACTTTCTGATAGTGGAGTCATGAACAGTGACCTTTATTGATGAAAGAAAGGCCTGTAGTTCCTTCGATATTGTCCTTGGCTCTTTTGTGACTTCCTGGACGAGTGGTCACTGTGCTCTTGGAGGAATTTCGGAAGGTCGGCCACTTCTGGGAAGATTCACTACTGTGCAGAGTTTTTCCATTTGGAGATAACGGCTCTCACTGTATTTCTCTGGAGTCCCGGACCCTATGAAATAGCTTTGTAACCCTTCGCAGTCTGCTGTAATTCAATCCTTCTTCATCATTTCTGGAATTTCTTTCAACTTTGGCATCGTGTGTTACTGGGTAAGACCTTTTACCCAACTTCATGCTGCTGAAAAATTTCTATTTAAGTGTTGATGTGATTGAACAGGGTTTGCAGTAATCAGACCTGGGTGTGTCTCGTCCAGCTGAACCCCATTATGAATGCAGTTTCATAGATTTGGGGAATTAGTAACTACGGGGCAAATATATTTTCACACAGGCTCAGTTGGCATCGGATAACATTTTTGCTTCAATAAATAACATTATCTTTTAAAAACCGTACTGTGTGTTTACTCGGGCCGCCTTTGTTTTATCTTAGATTCCTGAAACTCTTTAATATATCAAATACACAAACAGAAGAAATCAAGATGGGGGCAAATACATTTTCACAGCACTGCAGGTCTGGTAACCGGTCTGAGGAGTCTTCTGTAGCCAGTCATTTGGATATGGATTTGTCACGTCATAAATCATTTTTAAAAAATCATTAAAAATCAATCTGGCACGTCTAAATTGCTTGGAATAAAAAAAATAATGAGAAAGCAAACGGATGCAAAAACAAGCGTTTGATCGATGATTAATGACCGTTTAGTTTACACGTACGGGTAAATAAATTGCTCAAGAAAAAAAAAAAAAAAAAAAACTGAGCCATTAAAGATGACATTTCAATTATCAAAGACGTTTTTGCTGAGAGCGAGAGAGAGAGCGAAAGAGAAAGAAAGAGCGCGAGAAAGAGCGAAAATCAAGAGAGAAAGCGAGAAAAAGAGAGAGAGAAAGAGAGAGAGAAAGAGAGAGCAAGAGAGTGAAAGAGAGCGAGAGAGAGAGAGCGTGAGTGAGAGAGAGAGAGAGAGAGAGAGCGTGCGTGAGTGAGAGAGAGAGAGTGAGTGAGAGAGAGAGCGTGAGTGAGAGAGAGAGAGAGAGAGAGAGCGTGCGTGAGTGAGAGAGAGAGAG
>NC_030424.2:26462500-26477500 GCF_001660625.3 Ictalurus punctatus
TCTTCACGGAGGAGGAATGAGATACGGGTGAAAGCTTACAAGCTCCACGTGGCGCTCTAACTTGAACTGAGAAAAGAATGCTGAAACGTTATATTATATTTTAACTACATCCGATACGGGATCGCCACGCAGAACGTAGCCCGTGGGGAAGATTCCTGGCTGGAGAGTATTTTGAGCCAGGTGCCGAGTCATCTGAACACGTTCCGATGAAATAAGAGGATTATTTGCTGAGCGCTACGAAAGCTATAGAGGATTTTGCTCTGCGTGACCCGAGAGGGAACGAAGAAAAGAAGGTGAACAGCCTCTCAGAGAAGAGACGGTGGAGGTACCAAAGCCTTGGAAAGCACCCTTCCATCAAGGACAAAAAAATTTTTTTTAAATAGGATGAGCCAGCATCTCCATGCCATCAACCCCACCATGCCATCCAGAGCAGGACAACGCCAAACCACATTCACATCCGGATCACGAGCGCACGGTTGCGTAAGCGGAGAGTGCGGGTGCTAGCATGGCCTGCCTGCGATCCTGGAGCCAAAATAAGGCAACGGAGGTCACGCAGCTGAAGAAATGCATAACGGATGAACGGGGGGACATTCCGCTTGCTAAACTTCACCAACAGGTGTCGTCACTCAGCGCCCAAACACTTAAGTGTTTTTAAAAGAAAAGGTGATGTCATACAGCGGTAAACCATCGACTGTCCCAACTTTTTCGGAGTGTGCCGCAGTCGTCAGATTTGCAATGGGTGTATATTTTCAAAAATAAATTACGTTCACAAAATAAAACATCAAATAATGTGTTTTCCATATAGTACAGGGTGAATTGAATTTTCAAATGACTTTTTGTTTGTTTTTGCATTTTCAATATCATTTTTTATTATTATTATTATTTTAAATCCTCCTGGATGCTTCAGGTTTGACCTAATAGACATCAAATGAGTATTTCTGAGATTTGAATATTGAGATTTACATTTATGGTTCTTAGTGGTCTGCATGTTCGCCTCACACCACCGGGGTCTGATTCCCGCCGGGGCCCTGTGTGCGCGGAGTTTGCATGTTCTCCCCGTGCTGAGGGGGTTTCCTCCTGACATGCACGGTAGGTTGATTGGCATGTCCAAAGTGTCCGTAGTGTATGAACGGGTGTGTGAGTGTGTATGTGAGTGTGCCCTGCGATGGACTGGCACCCTGTCCAGGGTGTACCCCGCCTTGTGCCCGATGCTCCCTGGGATAGGCTCCAGGTTCCCCGTGACCCTGAAGAAGGAGTAAGTGGTAGAAGATGGATGGATGGATGGATTTATGGTTCTGATTTTTTTTTCAATCTCAAGTCTGTCAGCGATATTGCTCTGCAGGAAAAACGTATTCAAATGGATACAGTGGATACTTATTGATATGGTGATTTTTCTGTCATGTTTAAAAGGTTTGTAAGGAGTCTCCAGTGTCGGCACCATGTTTTCCACCATGGGATTTCTTCCAGTCAAATGACGAGCATTCTCTCGCTCTCAAGTGAAACGGGGAATAAAGTGAAGCCGGTAACATAAGGAATTAACATGTTTCATGGGCGTTCTATGACATTAAATGTAGCTATAAACAGATAAAAAGTATGACACATCTTCCATTAATAAATTACATAATTGTATCGTTAGCAAAATGCCGCGTTATTAAAAAAATAAATAAATTTTAAAAAAACGTTTTGTTGTAGGAAAATTATCACCAGGGTTGTAACTAGAAGTCGACCGATCGATCAGTTTGTCCTGATTATTCGGCACCGATAAAACATTGCTGGTTATCAGCACAAATCCACACCGATAGTTTTTCCCGGTTGGATTGCGGCAGCTGAGAAGGGTCCCGGTTTTCCCGGTTGGATTGCGGGAGCAGCTGAGAAGGGTCTGCTGTCATTATACAGTACGAGAGCGGCCTCTAGTGGTGACAAATTTTGGTGTGTTATTTGAAGTGTTTTTTTTTTGTTTTTTATTTTGGATGTCTCTATTTTAATTTGTTAATTTTTGGTTCAGTTTGGCCGTAGATCATTTATTTCCTTTAATATTTATGAATAGTTAATACATGTGCATATTTTTTTTCCATTTTAAAAAAAGTACAGTACATTTTCATGGTACAGTCAGTACTAAGTTCAGCAATATTTAACTTCCGGCGCTATGCTTTCATTCAGTACCAATTATAAAAACTTTCAACTGATGAATCGGTTATCGGCAGGTACCGCCCGACTTCGGTAGCGCTATGGGTAGAATCCGCTATCGGGTGAACTCTAGTTGTAACCAGCTCTGCTCTTCAACATGCAGCATCACACCACCTCAATGTTGATGACTTTCTTGTTAATGCCAGCCCCCTAAGCGGTTTTTCCTTACATGACTCAAACAAGCCTCGTCATGACTGAGTCACCGATCTCTCATTAGTAGTCTGGAATGAGTGAAAAACCCGGATGATGGAGAGGTAACACTCTATAGAAGCGGTGTGTGGTTCTAGCATCATCAGCATGGTTTCAGAACAGGGGTCACAGAAACAACTCCTACTTATCATGATCAGCAAGAGTATAAACTAACATTCTACATCGTAAATAGACGATAACCTGGTCTCAGTGTCCATCTGCTTTCCCGTGTAACCTCCACACTTACCTGCTACATTCAACCAGTGTCACGCGGAGGCGTCCCTCCATCAATCTCTCGTCCTGGACCGACATGTCTGGCTCTGGCGTCGGCTGCACTTGGAACGGAAAGAACGGCTTGTACCTGTTAAGCAAACGGACGCAAGGTCAATCACAAATCAAGTCGTTCCCGTCGCATAATCACAACAGTAACAATATCACTCCGAGAGATGAGATACAACAGAAACAGAAAACGTTTAGCATTAGTAACCCTGAAAATGCTCGTCTACTCAAGCGTCGAGCTTTTCATACTGTCTAAATAGCTGAGCGAATACGCGTACTTAACCCCAAAGACACTCTTCTTCCAACACTTCTAAATTCCCAGGGAACGGAGTCAAGGATAGGGCTGTCACGATAACTAAACAAGTTGTTGGACAATATATTGTCCCAGAAATAATTGCGATAAACGATATTGTCTTTTTTTTTTTTTTTATCATAGAATTTTTATTGAAAATTTACTTTTTACATAACACCCCACCCAACAACCCCAACAACAACCACAGCCAAAACCAAAAGAAAGGGGGAAACAAAAAAACAAACAAACAACCAAAGGAAAAAAAACAAAAACAAACAAAAAAATAAACATAAAAACCCAAAACAACAACAACAACAAAAAAGTGGTAAGATGATCAGGAATTACAGTCCACCTTTCCTCAATCCACCACCAGGGTGCGTACATCATTGAAGTAGGTCATAAATTGTGCCCATTTTCCCAAAAATGAGTCACCCCTGCCTCTGATGTTGTACTTGATTTTTTCAAGTTTTAAAAAGATTAAATCTTTAAGCCAGACTGATATAGAGGGGGTTGTGTAGAGGTCCAAGACAACAGTATTCTGCGCCGAGCAAGTAACGGTGCAAAGGCCACAACACTAGCTTCTTTATGGTTCAGAGGTTGACGCCGAGATGGAACACCAAAGATGGCGATATTGTCATTTTAAGACCATTTTATATATCACTGATATAATGATAATATAAGAGCATAATAACGCAAGTACACCCTTTCAAAGAGCAATGAATAATAATAATAATATTCTTAAGAATATGATTAATCTCATGTGTGTATAGGATTCATTCCTGCTGTCCATTCACTGTTCAGCTCCAGCTCACGCAGCTTAAGCGGCTCGATCCCAGATATTATTCACTACGAGCCCTGGAGCAGACGAGAGGACGGGACGGTTGTAAACAAACACGCATGTAAACACAACGGGCGATATCGACGTCACGTCCGTAGACCGTATACGATGCGTTCGAGAACGTAATCGTCGGGACAGGCCTATTCGAGGACCCTAGTGAGTGGTACAGTTTTACTCTGAAATAAATATGCACCGTCTCTGCAGTTCCCGCTCAGGTTTCCGCCACATTTCACGTGTCGATCAAAGCAGTCACTTTCGAACACGAGTACCCGTTCCTATTCAGAGACGACACATACGGTGGGGGTGTATTGTGCAACACAATGCAGCAGTGCAGTAATAGACATCTCTGGATTTATCAGGAGCACTTGCACGACTGGCTGCACAATATGAAATGAATTTTGCTTCAATTTTCACCAACACATTCATGCTCTAGCTGAATCTCAGCACTCTCTCACACAGAAAAGGTCGTTTTTGCTATTTTCGGCTCGCCCCGTGCTAGTAATAGCCTTCAATTATTTTTACAAATAGGGAACACGCACACACAAAACGTGCATGTATTTATTGCCCGGTGTTTAATTATATCTACCAACATGGAAATAGAAAAGAACATGCATTATAACGCAAACGATGGCATAAGAAGAATAACGTGAGGCAAACTCACACACACTTAAAGGCGGATAATAATAATAAAAAATTAAAAGCTGCGTACAATGTGTCTTTAGGCGATCGCGGTCAATAGATTTCATTAATACACTTACAGGAACGTGTTCAGAGCATAACTCGATTTGATTTATGTAACGCTACACAATGTGTCACATGGTCGCACTCGGTGTCTCGGCTCTAGACGATTTTGTCTTCGTCTGCTCGTCCCTGGGGTTTCAGAGTCTGAAGTCAGCAGACAGCTTTTACTCTCTGCTCTCAAAGCATTATGGGAGCTGTGTGAGTCACGCTGGAGATCCATGACTTCGGGGGGGGGGGGGGGCAGTGGTTGTGTTAAAAGAGAGAGTTATAAACCCAGATCGTGAGGGTTCACATGGTGTTAATGTGCTCCACTTAAAAGTATCTACACTCAGAAACAGAGAGAGAGAGAGAGATGGAGACTGACAGAATGAAAGATAGACAGAGTTAGAGATTGAGAGAGAGCTAGAGAGACTGAGACAGAGAGACAGCGACAGAGTAAGAAAGAGTTAGAAAGACAGTAAAAGAGAGAGAGAGAGAAAGAGAGAGAGAGAGAGAGAGGGAAGAAGAAGATTGCCACATATACATTACAGCACAGTGAAATTCTTTTCTTCGCATACCACGGCATGTCAGGAAGTTGGGGTCAGAGCGCAGGGTCAGCCGTGATACAGCGCCCCCTAGAGCAGAGAGTGTTAAGGACCTTGCTCAAGGGCCCAACAGTGGCAGCTTGGCAGTACTGGGGCTTGAACCCCGACCTTCTGATCAGTAACGGACAAACTGACAGTCAGTCAGAGAAAGAGAGAGACAGACAGACAGAGATACAGACACAGCGACAGAGTAAGAGAGCGAGAGAGATCATGTGCGAGAGGGAGAGAGAGAGAGAGAAGAAAGAGACGGAGAGATCGAGACACGGCGACAGAGTAAGAGAGCGAGACCCAATAAGAAAGAGAGAGAAAGAGTCAAACTGACAGACATTCAGAGAAAGAGAGAGAGATAGAGAGACACAATAAGAGAGGAAGTGAGAAGAAAGAGACAGGCAAACTGAAACATTCAGAGAAAGAGAGACAGAGAGAAAGATCAGGATGATAAGCTTACGCCTGCTCTTCCCCATCACAAAAACACTCGCATACATGGACACAGAAAAACACGGGCATACACCCACGCCACCACACACACAAACTCAAGCCAACACCAACACATGCCCACATGAACACACACACACACACACACACACACACACACTTCAGAACGTTAACTCTTAAGGCAACCACAACATTAATGACTTGCATCCAAATCTATTGGACCCTTTTCTTTATAAACCACTTAACAAATCCAAGATTAAAAACACATGCCAGATTTACTAATACTAATGATTTGTGATCCTTCAGTCTTATTCATCCCGTTTCAGGTGTTTTCGAAGAACTGAATTAGTCAGATTTTAATGATGAGGAACGGAGTTAACGGAGGTAAGTGCGTGCTCTCAGCCTAGAAAGGGACTCGAAACCATGATCTGCCAGTCCATGATTGGCTAATGCGAATGGTATGGAGGCCTGGAGGGGTCGGGACAAACGTCCTTTTCTTGCATACAATGTGGTAAGAGCTGTGCAGTTTAGTGTGGCTAGGGCTGGCCGACATGACGTTATAATAGCATTGTGATCAGTGATGTCACGATATGCTTTACGGAGATATCGCAGACACAAAGATCTTTTTTTTTTTTTTTTTTAAATAACATTTTTGTTTCAAATAATTACAAACTGACTACACACTACCTACTTATAGAGCGTGTGTGTGTGTGTGTGTGTGTGTGTGTGTGTGTGTGTGTGTGTGTGTCTATTAGGCTTCTCACACTGTAGTGACTAATCGTCCAGACCAGCCCCTATCTGTATCTACCACATGGCATGGCTGCGATTCAAACAAGTGCCTCGGAGGGGGAAGTCTACTGTATCTGCAAGTGTTCCAGAGTGCAACAGCAGGGCAGGAGGGCAGAAGCATGAGTCTTGATTAGAGAGAAAGAGAGATGTAATGTGGGCAGCAGAGGGCTGTGCAGCTCAGTGATCCAGTGTAGGACATAGTAACACGAGACACTGGGTGAGATATGAGAGGGAGGCTAGGTTAGGCATATGGTTGCAACACACACACTTAACTAGAATATACAACTGCAGGTTGTGCATACATACACACATTTCATTCATTCATATCTATATATGTATATAAATATCTATCTATATAAATAAACCACATACATTATCTATCTATCTATCTATCTATCTATCTATCTATATATATATATATATATATATATATATATACACACACACACACACACACACACACAGAGTATCTCATAAAAGTGAGTACACCCCTCACATTTTCGTAAATATTTGATTGTATCTTTTCATGTGACAAGACTGAAGAAATGACACTTTGCTACAATGTAAAGTAGTGAGTGTACAGCTTGTGTAACAGTGAAAATTTGCTGTCCCCTCAAAATAACTCAACACACAGCCATTAATGTCTAAACCGCTGGCAACAAACTTGAGTACACCCCTAAGTGAAAATGTCCAAATTGGGCCCAAAGTGTCAATATTTTGTGTGGCCACCATTATTTTCCAACACTGCCTTAACCCTCTTGGGCATGGAGTTCACCAGGGCTTCCCTACCAGGGGCTTGAGGATGCCCCACAGATGATCAATAGGGTTTAGGTCTGGAGACATGCTTGGCCAGTCCATCACCTTCACCCTCAGCTTCTTTAGCAAGGCAGTGGTCATCTTGGAGGTGTGTTTGTGGTCGTTATGCTGGAATACTATAATACTATATTACTATATTATAATACTTCAGTATGTCACAGTACATGTTGGCATTCATGGTTCCCTCAATGAACTGTAGCTCCCCAGTGCCGGCAGCACTCATGCAGCCCCAGACCATGACACTCCCACCACCATGCTTGACTGTAGGCAGGACACACTTGTCTTTGTACTCCTCACCTGGTTGCCACCACATACGCTTGACACCATCTGAACCAAATAAGTTTATCTTGGTCTCATCAGACCACCGGACATGGTTCCAGTAATCCATGTCCTTAGTCTGCTTGTCTTCAGCAAACTGTTTGCGGGCTTTCTTGTGCATCATCTTTAGAAGAGGCTTCCCTCCGGGACGACAGCCATGCAGACCAATTTGATGCAGTGTGCGGCGTATGGTCTGAGCACTGACAGGCTGACCCCCCACCCCTTCAACCTCTGCAGCAATGCTGGCAGCACTCATACACCTATTTCCCAAAGACAACCTCTGGATATGACTCTGAGCACGTACACTGGTCGACCATGGCGAGGACTGTTCTGAGTGGAACCTGCCCTGTTAAAACGCCGTATGGTCTTGGCCACCGTGCTGCAGCTCAGTGTCAGGGTCTTGGCAATCGTCTTATACCCTAGGCCATCTTTATGTAGGAGCAACAATTCTTTTTTCAGATCCTCAGAGAGTTCTTTGCCATGAGGTGCCATGTTGAACTTCCAGTGACCAGTATGAGGGAGTGTGAGAGCGATGACACCAAATTTAACACACCTGCTCCCCATTCACACCTGAGACCTTGTAACACTAACAAGTCACATGACACCGGGGAGGGGAAATGGCTAACTGGGCCCAAGCTGTACACTCACTACTTTACACTGTAGCAAAGTGTCATTTCTTCAGTGTTGTCACATTAAAAGTTATAATCAAATATTTGCAAAAATGTGAGGGGTGTACTCACTTTTGTGATACTGTGTGTGTGTGTATATATATATATATATATAAGTTGTGCAAAAGGAGTCCCGACCAAGTATCAAGTGTATAAATTAACATACTTTCCAGAAGGTCAACATTTCTGTATTATAAATTCTTTATTCTGTTACTGGAGGTGCTGGAGTTTCGATTTCCGTGAGCTGTAATCAGTAATCATCGAGATTTAAAATAAAAATAATTTTAAAAGGCTTGAAAAATTTCACTTTATGTGTAATGAATCTAGAATCCACGAAAGTTCCACTTTTCGAATTAAATTACAGAGGGGAAAAAAAATTTTTTTTTTACTTTTCCACGATATTCTAATATTTTGAGGTGCACCTGTATACTCTGATAAATGTGGCTAGTAACTCAAACCGAAAATTTGCTGTACATCAACATCAAAAGTTGTGCTAATTCCAGAGCACCGGATCTAGTGAAACGTGCAGCGTGTACGGTGTTGGGTGCAGGCGTTCACAGGTCACATTACGTAAAAAATAGTATAAAAAGCTCAGCTCTGTTCCAGGAGTAAAATACACTTTGGGGCGGGGGGGGGGGGGGGGGGGGGGGGGGGGTGGAGGGTAAAACAGAAAGCAGAAATCTACACTACAGTTCTTCATTTTGAAATCACAATCATCGCTACTTTCTTATTTAAAACAAAGGCTTTAAAAAAAAGTAAAAAAAAAAAAAAAAAAAAAAAAAAAAAACACACCAGAATTACCAAATCACTCCTTTCGTTCTTCGTTAACAATTTAATGATTGCGACATAAACCACGTTTGCAGACTGACATTTGCTGAATGATTCAGAATTGGGCCTGGAGTGTCCGATGTTGCCTGGAAACAACATCCTCGGTCGCTCGTTACGGTCTACTTGAAATAAATAAATAAAGAAATAAATATCACGAGTATTTTTGAGAGGAAAGCAGACTAGTGTTAAATAACAATGCCGCTCTGGACAGAGAACCAGTGATACAGGCGATACAAACACATGGTCAAGTCTGGGTATCTGTTTCGACATTTTTAAAAGATGTGGGCAAGGTGACTCAGTCAGTGTCAATCAATGTGTATTATATTAACAGGTACAAGTTATACTGTATACACACACACACACACTATATAATATGTAATATAAACACATATTTATTTACACGTACATATTTAGCTTCACGTTGTTCCAAACCTCAGAATGGTCCGTTCAAGAGATAAATTCTAGAGATTAAAAGCACATATACACATCCATGCACATAAAACCCTACTATGAAGAACACTGGGAACAGCCATATGGCCAGAGTGCACACGTGCACACACACTTTCATGGAAGTCCTCACATAATCCTTGACCTAACATCCATCCAAACCACAAATACACAATTACACTTCAACACAACAGGTCCATCTCGGAGGACCTACACTTTAGCAGGCAGAAGAGCTTCCCCAGAGCGAGGTCTGACCTCGGGTCACTTTCTATACAGAGATAACGAGCGGACCGACCCCAGATCAGATGACTTCCCACTCAGAGCTTTAATTCTTGCAACAGTAGCAATGGCTGGCCACACGTCCAAATTACAAGTGTGAATGCAGAGCTTTTTAATACAATACAGACACAGAGATGAGCTTGCATCCAGCACAGACACTAGTATCTACCTCCACATCATCTCTCACAACTTCTACACGAACACTGGACCCCAGATCAGCACATATTCTACATGAACACAGGGACGAGCTGATGGACACGGAGCATTTTTATTTACTTACTGACTACGTTTACATGGACAGCAGTAATCTGATTATTGACCTTATTCTGAATAAGACAGTATTCTGATTAAGGTGTTTACATGAGTCGCTTTTAGAATATTCCTTTCATGTTCCCCTTTTACATGTTATAGAACATAGAGCGATTAACGGCACACGTCATTACGTCACCGCGCCACGCCGTCCGACGTTCCCTCCAGAATTTCACATATCGAGATACAGTCGGTCTTCGTTATGGTACCGTATACAGTTTCGGGTGTTTTTATTTTTAATTTTACGAAAGCTTCGTGCGAATAGACGACTGCTTGAAGCCGTGGGCTGCGTCCCAAACCGCGTACTTACCGTCTATATAGTAGCTGAGATACATGTATATCTCCCATAACATAGAAGGCAAGTACGTGGTTTCGGACGCAGCCATGCTCTCGTTTGCCGTCAAACGGTCGAGCGCTGCCGTGTGTGTACGTGTCCTGTCGCACAATGCGGTGAAAACTCTCACACGGCGTTAATAGTGTGATTAAGGTGTGTACGTGTCTGTAACGCACGTCGATAATGCGACTAAAACAGGAATACTCCACACGTCTTAATTCCATTTGCGTTTACTTCGAGTGTGACTTTAATCAGATTAAGGTCATCAATAATCTCCGTTTACATGCTAGTTTCTTAATCAGAGTATCGTCTTAACCGGGTTAATGTCGGATTATCGTTGTCTACGTGAACGTACTGAATGACTCGACGGTCACGATGATTCCCCAGAAGTAGTGCGTCTAGTCATAATGGTAGTTTTATGTGCAGTCTTCCTCTCAACCTTACGTTATTGCACAACTCCATATCACATTACACCAAGTTCCTGTTGAAGATCGTGCGAAAGTTCAAGAGGGCCATTTAGCTCTACCGCTTCAGAGCGAGAACTAGTGAATAGAATGATCACTACCTATTACAGCTGCTCAGTGTGATGACTTAACATCAATTATACCACAATAGAACCATTACAAACTGTGATGAGAAGCACCTAATTAGTTGTTTACACTTTATACAGAGTTTTCCCCTCTTCTTTAGTGCAAAATTATATTTGAAGTTATTAAATAAATGTATTATTGAAGATTTAAAAAAAAAAAAAAAAATTCTCAGACATTTTTATAAAAGACTAACTAAAAATAAAAAAATATATTTATAGCTTTACAAAACTGTTTTGAATGTTTTTTTTATTTGATTTAAATAATATAATCTTTTCTGTTTTTTTTTTTTTTTTTTTAAAATTAACACTGAAAAAGAAGGGGAAATCTGTATTTAAAAATAAATAAATAAATAAATAAATAATTTTTAAAAAACACCCCACACCTGCTTAAAGCTTTTTTTTTTTTTTTTTTTTTTTTAAATAGAAATAAACAGACTAATTTATCATGATATTGATTTTATATCATCATATTGTATATCGTAGAAATCTTCTGTGCATCACGATATAATATTTGTGTCATATCACCCACACCTGCTACTTAATATTTGCTACTACATTAGATGTTATTTCTATTCATGAATCATATATACGCTCGTCACCTTACCCAGATTCATCCGACTAACCGCTTTGGTGAATAAAACATAAGAAAAGAACAATAAGCAGACGTATTATTACAGAAGACACAAAGACGGAGCGCATGAAAGAGAACTTTGACCCGGTATTGTCCTCCACATGCGAAGGGTATCGCTATCACCCTCTGTGTGTGTCTGTTCAACACTGAGCTATTCGATCTAATCTGACTGTTATATAAACCACTAACACGCAAAGCAGCTGAAACGAGGGGCTTTGGGATCCCACGGTTTCTTTTTAGCACTTAATCACAAGCCCACAGTGTGTGTGTGTGTGTGTGTGTGTGTGTGTAGTTACATCACAGCTGTTCACAACTCTGACAGGAGGAGAGAAAACTTTCACATTTCCACAAAGTGAAGAGTTCTTCAGTGTGAAAGCGAGAGGAAAAGTAAGCGTATATAATGTGTGTATCATAGACGGACAGACTAATAAAATAAATAAATTTTTGAAATGTAAAAAAATAAAAAAAAAATTAAAAAAAAGATAAGAATATAAAAGAACACAGTGTGTCCCAGTGATTTTTAGTGACTGAAGTCTACAAGTCGATCAAAACATGTTCATTTCAGTCCTTTTCCTGAACTACTTTTTCTAAATGAACTCGAAAATGTCGCTGGATCAACGAGAGAGAGAGAGAGAAAGAAAGAAAGAAAGAGAGAGAGAACAAATAAAAGCAAGGTAGAAAGAGAGAAACAAAGAAAAAGCCAAAGAAACACCGAAAGAAGGAGAGAAAGGGAAAAAATGAAGGAAGGTAGGAACAGATTGAAAAAGAAAGAAGAGAAAGAACAAAATCAACAGAAATAAAGAAAGGAAGGAGAGAAAGAAAAAGAAAGCAAGCAAGCACGAAAGCAACAGCAAGAAATCAAGACAGCGAAAGCAAGAAAATGAAAGCAAGCAAAAAAGAGGAACAAAGAAAGGAAGAAAACCTGTAATGGTGATCTGTTTGGTGTGTGGTGCACAGCGCACTCTGTAGTGAATATAGAAAGGGAATAAGTCTCACTGTGCGTTTGAGAGAGTTTAAATACAGAAATGATTAGAGCTACAACAACTAAAGTCAGTAATAACCGATTATGAAAATCGTTGTCAATAAATCTCATTATGGATCAGTTGGTCTGTGAGGCACGGGGCACGTTTACCAACCGTGTTACTTCTGTTCCAAAACACACAGCGGAGAGTACAGACCATATGTATCGTCCCAAATGAAGTACTATACACTTACACTACGCACTTACAGTATATGTACTCTACCGTCTAATGTATGAATTTTAGAAAGGTAATATCGTCTCAAATATATCACTAGGAGTTTTTTTTACTAACCGGAAGTTTAAGCCGTTTCCCAGTCGGACGCCGTCTGCTAGCTTTAGCAGAATAACCAGATGATTACCCAGCGTTAGGGTTAGCCAAGTCACAGCGGAAAAAAATCATGTGGCCCATTTAGGCAGGGGGGCATTTTTTTATTAAATTAAATGCGGTGAAGAAAAAAAAAACAACAACAAAAAAAAAACTAACCTGTAAACTTTCCAAAGCGGAGCTTGTGTAGCACGGAAGCACGACAGCGATGCACGAGCACAAACTTATGTTTATATCCAAAATGCTCCACTGCGTGCAAGCGCTTGGGGAAAACTGCTTGCTTAAAGGTTTTAGCTTAACTCAAGTTTATTGTCATGATATGCTGCGTTTGCCCTTGCAGTGTAAACTCTGTCGTTTACTATAACGGGGGCGATCTATTAGTAACGAGACCGCTTCGCTCCTCACTCGCGATGTAAACGCGGTGACGAACAGTGTAAGATCTGTAATGGAAATAATCGGCCGATTAATCGATTATGAAAACAATCGTTAGTTGCAGCCCTAGAAATGATCCTGTGTAAATACAGCTTACTACTAAAGTTATTACCGGCCGTGGTTTGTGCGATATTAACCCGTGCAGCGTCATTATACGCTCGTAAACGATGGAATGTGTTCAAATCACTAAATCGTACACGGATTTACAAACCAGTTACGATTTTAAAGGAAGCGGACAGTGTGGGTGTGCACAGGGATGAGTGAACGCTCGAACACAATACACCAGCGGTCAGGTGAGCACCAGTCATTACACAAGAGTTATATAGCAGTGTGTGTGTGTGTGTGTTTGAGCATGTGTGCATTTCTGCCTTTAAACCTGAGACGTAACAAACTGCTGCTGAATCAGAGTATTAAACCACAATCCCAAGCTTGCTGCAAAGTCACACACACACCCCTCTTATGTAATTACTGACTAAACAGCTGGGTTATTACCTTGACTAAACTCATGGACGGATGGATGGATGTGCAGATGCAAGCAGGGATGGATTTGCAGATGCAAGCAGGTATGGATGTGCAGATGCAAGCAGGGATGGATGTGCAGATGCAAGCAGGGATGGATGGGCAGTTGCAAGCAGGGATGGATGGGCAGTTGCAAGCAGGGATGGATGGGCAGATGCAAGCAGGGATGGATGGATGGGCAGATGCAAGCCGGGATGGATGGATGGGCAGATGCAAGCCGGGATGGATGGATGGGCAGATGCAAGCCTGGATGGATGGATGGGCAGATGCAAGCCTGGATGGATGGATGGGCAGATGCAAGCCTGGATGGATGGATGGGCAGATGCAAGCCTGGATGGATGGATGGGCAGATGCAAGCCTGGATGGATGGATGGGCAGATGCAAGCCTGGATGACGGATGGGCAGATGCAAGCCTGGATGACGGATGGATGGATGGATGGATGGGCAGATGCAAGCAGGGATGGATGGGCAGATGCAAGCAGGGATGGATGGGCAGATGCAAGCAGGGATGGATGGATGGGCAGATGCAAGCCTGGATGGATGGATGGGCAGATGCAAGCCTGGATGGATGGATGGGCAGATGCAAGCCTGGATGGATGGATGGGCAGATGCAAGCCTGGATGGATGGATGGGCAGATGCAAGCCTGGATGGATGGATGGGCAGATGCAAGCCTGGATGGATGGATGGATGGGCAGATGCAAGCCTGGATGACGGATGGATGGATGGATGGATGGGCAGATGCAAGCATGGATGGATGGATGGATGAGAAAGCAGATGTAAGTGTCAGTTAAGACCAATGCCATAAGTTCAGGACAGAGTACTAGAAACGTGCTAGACGCAGACATGCTGAAATATTTATTCATGGTCTGTGTAACAAAAGAAACATGAAAAGGGAAGGTAACTGATGCGTCACAGTGGGGTCTGGTGGTGTTAACACACACACACACACACACACACACACTCATGCTCACTGCCCATCCCATTTTATGCAGTGGGGGGAAAGGCAAATTTACAGGACATAAGCTAGAGTGTAACAATCAGAAAATTTTGATCGTCGATTACTGAATCGTTGCTTTAAGAATCTAAACTGTATAGCATCACATCGTATCAGATTCAGTCATATCGTCAAATTTCTAACTGTTGCCTTAA
>NC_030424.2:26482500-26535000 GCF_001660625.3 Ictalurus punctatus
ATGTAAGAAAACAACCTTTATTCTAAGTGTGTATAATTAAGACACCAGTGTTAATCTGCACACTGACAGCATTTTTAACATACCGTTCTACCACAGAACTCGAGAAGCATTTCTTCCTGTTTGTACTTCAGTAGTTTGGGGGGGGTTAAACTGTTACCTGCTCCATGACTGCTGAGGTCATAAGATCGGTCTTAAGATTAGATCTAAGAAGATTGGATCTTCAGATCCAAGAAGTCACAAGCTGTTTTGGGGTTTACTTTAAAAATAAATTAATTAATTAATTAATTAATTAATTAATTAATTAATTAAAAACTCTACACAATAAATCAATGTGACTGCATGCCACTGTGCTTGATGATCACGAGCGTGTGTGTGTGTGTGTGTGTGTGTGTGTGTGTGTGTGTGTGTGTGTGTGTGTGTGAGAGAGAGAGAGAAAACCCAAGGAGTGTAGCACTGGAACTGATCTCATGACAAGTCGACAAATCTTTGCAGCAAGCTGATCGCTGCAGAACTCTGTGTGTGTGTGTGTGTGTGTGTGTGTGTGTGTGTGTGTGTTTGTGAGCACGCACTTGTCCTCTCAAACAGCATTGGGTCGGTGTACTGTATAATTGAAGGCAGAACTTAAATGCTGAATCAGTGTGTGTGTACATTATCAGAAAAGGTAGGATGTTGGAGCTACACTACAATCCACCGAGCTCGTATTATCCGGAGCGAACGCTGATCTCCTACACAAGGTCATAGTGATCGAGAGAGCTGGAGAGCTCTATTTTTTCCCCCAAAAAATGGAAACGTACAGGGAAAAAAAGAAACCGTGATATGGCCATAAGAATAAGTGAAATGGTTACACTGTTATCACTGTACAATCTTCTTAACAAGACGTTTGTGAAATATCTAATACATCATTTAACACCAGCCCCGCGTGAGCAGTTGATTCCATGGAAACGATCATACTTGGGTTGAGCCGAATCATATTTGCATGCTGTTTTGCTCCTAGATACAATAATACACTCTTTGACCTAACTACAAACGCTTAAAGATTTTTTTTTTTTAAAAAGCCACACTCTTTTGGAGTCGCTTCAAGCACAAGAACTGACACAAGCTACAGTAAGTACTTTAAAAAATAAAATAAAATGATCCTAATTTGTTTTAAACACATACTAAAAGTGAAACCGTGTAAATCTGACAGTACAATAACTGTCCATTAGCTTTATGTGTATTGTGATATCAAATCCTTCTTGAGTAGGTTCTTAAACTGGGGCATTAATGCTAGGATGTAGTAGAACATGACCGTATTTTTCAATCTAAACTCCATCGACAACATCCGTATCGTGCGTGCGATTACCACACGTTTCCTTGCTCTGAGCAAATAACCCGTTTACTCCAAACCCACAGTTCAAAAGCAGAACTTAGACACCCAAGGTGAAATTTGTGAATATGTATTTAAATAAATAAATAAATAGATAGATAGATAGATAAATAAATAAATAAAGTGACTTTACTTGGCATATTCGAAACTACAGCCATTAAACCTGTACTACCGAGTTGTTCAAATGAGTCACGAGAGAAAGTCCTACCAAAGCTGAAGGAAGTGGTGGCTCAGTGGTTAAGCCTTTGCGCTACAGATCAGATCTTCAATTCCCAGCACCGCCAAGCTGCCATGGTGGAGTCCTTGAGCGAGACCTTTAAACTTTAAGCTGTTGTATCCCGTCTCAAATCTAAGTCGCGGTGTATAAAATCATCAGCTAAATGCATACAGAGTGGTCTTGGGTAAGGACTAAAACACTTGGGAGCATGCGATTAAAGGAAAATAACTGTAAAATATATAGATATATAATAATAATAATGCCGGGGTGGTGTTATTGGGCCCAAAGCAAAGTGGAGCTACAGACTGTGCATACATGCACATCAAATTCCGTTTAAGGTCTACATTCGGGTTGCAGCCATATTCCGATTTTATTTATTTTTATATATATGAGAACATATTACATGATAAGAGCTATACCTAGAAACAATGTTTGTGTTAGTTCAGCTAAACTGGTGTAGTATAAAAGTATAACATTACCAGTGTAAGTAGTTCCTTATCCTATTACACTGTTTAACCTGTGCATGGCCACACCCTACTATAAACCCCTATGTTTACGCTGAGCTTTTCACGGTCTATGAACTGACAAGTGCTAATGCTGTGGTACTGCAGGTGACCCTGTATTCATGTGATGAGAGAAGAAGTGAAATTACCAACCAGACCAAAAAAAAAAAAAAAAAACACACACAATGCAAGCGGGCCTGAGGACCTCAGCTATCCATCTGTCTATTTCGTGTCTCCGTCAATGCCTGCATTTACTACACACTGGTGCAGTCTACAGTCTGGCCATATACATAACCATTAGAAAAGGTCATTCCTCTTCAAGCTCCTGCAGCACTAATAATAGACTCTGTAATGAAGTTGACGATGACGAAGAGCTTCGATTTTCTATGCTGCACGCATTCGGCCTGTTAAAAAAAAAAAAGAAAGAAAGAAATCTGAAGTGCGTCTTTGGGAAAAAAGGTATTCATATAGAGAAGAAACAGCAGTGAGTGGAGTTGGACAACAGAGTTATCTTGTCTCTCTACTTGAGTTGTTTACAGTAGGTAATTCCACAGCAATTTGCCAACAATTACAATTTATGAAAAGAACATAAAATCATACTGGAAATTTCATCCATTTCTAGTTACATTTAAATGGGGGAACTTTTTTTTTTTATCTTCAAGAGAATAGGTCGAAAACAAAACGTACTGTAGCTTGTCGCCAGGAAAACTTTACAAACCGCTGACACTGGCGTCTCCTTCCAAGAACGTCATTTAAACGCATTTCCTCACAGAAAACATCGCAAGATTACGACTTCTGTGATACGAAACCCAAACACGCGTCCACAGATTCATAGAACTCTTCGAACTTAGATTAAATATTCCAACTGTGACTCGACGGTCCATAATGTAAACAACTCATTTTCAACACGTGAAATGAGAATAAAATGGTAACGGGCAACAAAATGGCCGATAAGCAGTTTTACACTCGATAACCAGTGAAAAGTGAGAAATCTATTCAAAAGGGTATTGTGTGTACTTCTTGTCTATGATGAGGTCACCCAGGAAGCCTACACCTGATTACAAAAGAATAGAAAAACAGACAGATTCCTAACAAGGTTTTCTGGTTACCTGAACCGGCACCGGCAGCGCGTCTGTGGAAAAGTACTGTTCTACTGCCCTGCTGATGCCCTTAGCACACTCAAATAAAGTCAATACAGAGGCGAACGAGGGAGCAAGGAGATCCAAATACGTCCCCAGGGTGGAGTCCAAGCCGGTTCGATATTTCTATAAATGAGCTGGTGGAATTTACTGGAACAATAACGCCACCTCGACAATATGGACGTTTCACTTTGCGTAGATGAACACAGACCACAACCATGGCGTACACACTTCAGACAACACCTGGACCTTCAGGATAAATCAACCAGAATTTTACCAAGTTACCTTCTGCCAAATATACATTTTCCAAAGAAAACCCAGATCTTAAGAAACCAGACAGACAGGGGTGGGTGAGATGACTAAAATATAATATTGTGATACTTAATTATATCTATCTATCTATCATTCTAACATTGTCTTTGGATCTGGTAGTGAGGATCTTTATACACTGTGTTCACTTACAGGCCATTTTATTACAAACCCCTGTTATAACACCTTGTATTGGTGTACATTTAGAGACTATAGCTCGTATTTTTATACCTAGGGTGTATAAATCATCCTCTAGACCAGGGGTCTATCTATCAATCTTATCCAGAAAGGGCTGGTATGGGTGCAAGTTTTCATTCCTGCCAAGCAGAAGCCACACTGGATAGTCTATTGAAAGTTAAGCTCAAGTGATTAAACAGGTGGAAGTAGGTGTGGCTCCTGCTTGATCGGAATGAAAACCCCGCACCCCCACCAGCCCCTTCTGGATAAAAACTGGAAACCCCTGCTTTAGACCATAATCAGGGTGCGTCTCAATCAGCTCCCTGGTTCAGTAGTCAGGACACTGATCAGGAAGTCGGCCAGTTTAAGGGCCGTCTCAATCGCAAAATGCTCCCTGAAAGAAAAAAAATCCCACAATCCACCAGGGAGTATCCACAATCACTATGTTTCCTTACTGGAAATGGTGTCATGTTTTCTGAAGCCTGGCGGCACGAAAACAAAACGGCATTCGCTCAGGATGTTCGAGACATGTGGACCGAGAGCATTGTTTTCCACTAGAAGTGCCTCAGGAACCTGACCTAAAATGCATGAGAACTAGACCAGTCTAGAAACAGACTTTGTTATTAGCATTACTGAACTATAATACGTTATAAATAAAAAGTACTTGAAAAATACTTAGATATCCGTGATAACATCGTCCCCTTTGCGTTCCACTGTCACTTTGTCCCTTCTGGATGGCAAACAGGTAAATTATTTATTTATTTGTGTGGTGGGGGGTTTTTTTGGGCGGGGGGGATAACATTTCATGTAACCTCCTAACTAGCCATGTTAATTTGCTTTTAATACAAGCACTAACTATAGAAATATCTAATAGATGTGAAGCTAGTAAACATGCCACAGGTTCAGAAGTGATGATGCTTCCTAAGAAGATGAGTACAAGTAAACAGCAGTAATACCTGATTATTATTACAATATGAAACGAGTAAAAGGACTGATGATTATAGTGAGATAAATATTTAATAGCAGCTGTAGGCATGTTCTGCTATTAAATTTTCATAACTTAATTGTCACATCAAGACACAGTGTAGCAGGGAGCGCGTAAAAGCAGTGATTTTGGCAGTAGTTTTGAAAAGCAAGCACAGCCAGGCTACATGATTGACAGTCTCCTGATCTCTTGATAGGCTGGACATCAGTGGTCCAAATTTGGTTTATTTTTCGTCCATTCAACAAACCTAGAGCACCACAGAGACCGGAGTTTGTCTTCTAAGCAGATATTTTACGAGAACGTTGTCAAATATTACAAAAATGTGCATAGCATGACGGTGCAATGGATAGCTCCAGGGTCCCTGGTTCAATCCAGTTTCTTCCCATCTCCCAAAACCATGCAGGTACTGTAGGTAGATTTGTGACTTCACACTGCCCCAGGTGTTAATGAGTGTGTACATGGTGCCCTGCGATGTCTAGGTATCTCACCCAGGGTGTATTCCTGCCTCACACCCAGTGTTCCCAGGATAGGCTTCGAATTCACTGCCACCCTAACTGATATAATATTATATAATAATACTGAAGATAAATTATTAAATTTAAAAAATCCCGAGCACAAATTTAATCCCAAACTCAGTGTGGTCTAAAACAAATTAACCCACTGACCTCTGACACCGAGCTACTTCAGACCAGCACTGTTGACCAAACGTACATGAATATAACTAGATTCTCAGGACGAATAGCCTAGAAGGGAACTTGCATGAAGACACCAAAACACAATCCAAATTCCAACATTATCAAGCTCCTAGAAGAGATTATGTATTGGCAGCGGTGACAGATAAAGTAGAGACGACTGCAGTCTAGCTATCGCAAAGGGCAGACACAAAAATATCCTGTCTGGCACCAAGAGAAAACGTATGCATGTTGAATCCCAGACATATCTGGAGTTCTCCAATCAGGGTGAAAATTTAAAGGAACATCTTAGGACACAATGCATCCTAGCCTGTGGGGGGATGATTAAGCAAGTCATCTGCAGGCATCTATGCCACATTCATGGACTATTATCCTATATATTCCTGTAGTCTCCGTGTTTTTAGTAAACGTACAGACATGGGAAAAAATAAGTACACCCCATGGAAATTGTTGGGTTTTTTTTGTCATATTTAGACAAGCAAACATTTGATCCTCTTTGAAACACTGCCTAGTAATGAAGTCGAGACATGCTCAAATGAGACATAAAACTGATATTTTGCAGTAATTTTCACAATAAAATGAGCAAAAAACAGATCAGTCACATGGGAAAAAGTAAGTACACCCATACATCAGGTGTTCAGGATTGTGTGCCAGTGATTAGAACCTGCTTAGGGAATGCAGGTGGAACGGGTCTTATTTATACCCCTCTCATATCCAGTGTCTGGTGTTCCCTTTGTTATTGAGGTGTGTGGTGTTATCATGCCAAGATCTAAAGAGTTCTGTAACGCCTTCAGAAATAAAGTCGTGGATGCCTATGAGTCTGGCAAGGAATTTAAAAAGATCTCCAAATGATTTGAAATACACCATTCCACTGTAAGGAAAATCATCTACAAATGCCGCAGATTTCAAACGACTGCCAGTTAGTCCAGGCCTGGCCGTGCCAGCAAATTCAGCCCAAGAGCAGACCGTCTGATGCAAAATGAAGTCTCCAAGAACCCCAAAATTCCATCACTGGATCTGCTAGTAAGTCTTGCAACTGTTGGTGTCAAAGTTCTACAATCTACAATCAGAAAGACATTGCACAAACTTGACCTGCATGGGAGATGTGACAGGAAAAAGCCTTTGCTGTATAAAAAGAACATTAGAGGAAGACTACAGTTTGAAAAGGAGTATATAGGTAAAGCCCAGGCCTTTTGGAGTAATGTGCTCTGGACAGACGAATCAAAGATAGAGTTGTTTGGTCACAGTAACAGCAGAAATGTTTGTTGCAAACCAAAGACAGCTTTTCAGGAGAAGCACCTCATACCAACTGTGAAGCATGGTGGTGGAAATGTTATGGTTTGGGGTTGCTTCGCCTGCCTCAGGGACTGGACAGCTTGCATTCATGAATCAACTATGAATTCTGCATCACATCAAAAGAGTGCTTGAAGATAATGTGAGGCCATCTGTCCGAAAATTGAAACCAAAATGGACCTTCCAACAGGATAATGACCCTAATCACACTAGCAAATCCACCGAGGAACGGCTCAAAAAGAAGAAATGACGGGTTGCTGAATGGCCTAGGCAAAGTCCAAATTTAAATCCCATTGAAATGTTGCGGGGGGGATGTGAAACAGGCCAGTACATTCAAGAAAACCCTCAAACATCTTGCAACTGAAAGAATATTGCATAGAAGAGTGGTCAAAAATTCCAGCAAGCCTGGTGGACAATTATGTAAAATGTCTACAAGAAGTTATTTCTGCTAAAGGGGGCAATACCAGCTTCTGAGGCCAACGGTATACTTACTTTTTCCACAGAAGAATATCACGTCTATTCATACTTCTGTTGAATAAATGACTGAAAAAGACTATTTTTCCTTCTGGTTTTGTTAGAGTACATCAACTTTATTGATATGCACTGTTTCAAAGAGGATCAACTGTTTCCTTGTCCAAATATGTCAAAAATGTCAACAATTTCCATGGGGTGTATTTATTTTATCACATGACTATGTAAGGGCGTGTGTGCGCACGTGCATGTTCGTACATCTGCTTAGGAATGAAGATGTGGCCGTTTTAGAGCTTTCTACTTATCGAGATTATACTTTATTATGGTTATCCCATTTCAGATGTTTTATTATGATCTGATAGTCAGATCTGACATCAGTACGATACTAATCAGATACTGACGTCCTCACCCTACCCGTGCTCTCTGCATGCTTCTGTTGCAAAGTTATGCAAAACTCGGGTGTGATGGCAGGGTTTATGTAACGGTCATGGAAGGAGTCTCCAGTGTCAGTGCGTTGTAACAGTTAGTCTTCAGTGCTTTGTAGTTTCTCAGTAACGTGACAAGCTGAAATTTTTGTTTCATTAACTTCTGGAGGAAGTCAGTGTAGGAGGTTTTATAATTGCTGTAAGTGATAACAGGAACTAACATGGTTCAAGGGCATCCCACAACATTAACGTAACTCTAAATGGATAAAAAGGATGACGAGCCGTTCTTGATTAAATATCAAGAGGAATAAAAGACTTCGGGACGTGCTGTTATAAGTACAATAAATCAACTTCATGACAGTCAAGGCAGTGAAATGAACCGAGTATGAAACTGCATATAGACTGTATCGGGAAAAAAACATGACCTCTAATAACCTTATTTTCACAAGAGGTTGACAGCGTGACTGCGAGTTTCTGAGAGGGAAGCAAACCCCGAGGCACTGTTCGAACGTCCAGGCGACACGTGTAGCACGATTGCTACTCCACCCAGAACCAGCTTTTCAACAGAAACTTTTTCTCAACCTCAGCTAAAAGCAACTTCTCGGGTGCTTATTAAGACCTGGAGTGACCGGCTCTACGACAGATGACGGGTCTCTAAACCATTCGCAGCTAAAACATGGAAAGGATGTTGGTCAGCACAGTTTGATGAAAACACAGGACACACGTCATCACTTAAGGAACATTCCTTGTGGGTGGTTGTGGGTCAGGTGCTAGAGCGGGTTGTCCACTAATCGTAGGGTTCGATTCCCGGCCCACGTGACCCCACATACCGAAGTGTCCTTGGGCAAGACACTGAACCCCAAGTTGCTCTCGATGGCAAGTTAGCGCCTTGCATGGCAGCTCTGCTTCCATTGGTGTGTGTGTGTGAATGGGAACTAGTGTAAAGTGCTTTGGAACCGCTAAAGTTAAAAAAGCACTATCTAAGAGCAGACCATTTACCACCATTAAATGTTTTCTGCATGTTTGCCATCCAAAACAGTATCCGCCAAAGTTACCTCCTATAAGCAAAGACAGCTCTAATATACAGTTTATGCAGTGATGAGATATTATAATATAATGATTTTATGCTAATGCATTTTCGCAAAACAATCCAAATACCCAAAGGGTGTGAAGTCACTGAATGGTTTTTTCGGTGCTACGTTAGAAGCACGCTGTGAAATGTGCATGAAAATGGGTCTTCTGAGAAGAATGAAGAGTGTTTCTTTTTAAAGGGAAATCACCAAACCACATCTGACTTACCACATAGGCCCAAATTCCCTTTATGTGCCTTTACATAGAATTTGTCCACATCCTTTTAAAGATTTAAACATCTACAATGCCAGAAAAGAACATGAACCATGCAGGTATCTTTACTTGTGGGCCCTTTTGAGGGAACTCTTAAGGGATTTCCTCTCTCACACAGTTCCAATCGCAACCTCTTTAGAAAGCCAGAACCCTAAACCACACAATGAATCCTTAAGGAATCATGTCATATTTTAAAAAAAATACATAAATAAATAATACGCATGTCCACTATATTCTCGAGAGCAAGATGGTGGTGCGTCTAGACGCAGCAGATTTGCGCTCGCCGAACCTATTCTTCTAGATACAGAATATCTTACCAGAAAAAGGTTCCATATAGCACCTTGTACATTGTTAACCCCTTTGAGGAAGGGGTTTCCCCTTTAGACAAAGCTCAAAGTAGAACCCGTTGAGAAAACTAGAACCCCTAAACACACTTCTCCATGTAATATATACTCATTCCCTTTTGGGGAAACCTTTAAAAAGTTCTACCTGTAAAGCAGAACCCACTTAGAAAGTTCTACATTATGAACATGAAGGTTCCACTAGGTCCTGATCCATACCTGGCTTCTTTTATTAAACACTCGCGTGTCAAGAACATCGAGGAATGCCAGGCAAACGTTCCAGAGAACCCGTGACATATCTCCCAGGAACTCATTTTCTTCATAGAGTCGAATTCGTCACTATTCAAAAAACCCTGGAGGAACCTTTTTTTTTTTTTTTAAATAAAAATGTACGCTGAGAAGAAAATAAAAAGGTACCGGACTGTAATTTTCCTCGTCACCGGGTCGATACCATCAAGAGTACATCACTGTAACGGTATTTTTTTTTTTACCTTCACTAATTTAAATAATTAAGGTGCATAATTGGAAGTTAAGGACCACGGATGTATCGTTAAATCCATGGTTTCGTGATCATCACAACGAGGTCAACGTTCTTCACCGGATCTGAATCCAGTAGAACACCTCTGGGATGCGATGTGGTAGAACGGGAGCATGAAAGTGCACCTGAAAAATCCGCAGGAACTGCATGACGCAATAACACGTCAACCAAGATCTCAAAGGAGTGTTTCCAACATCTCATGGAGGTGATTCTACAACACATCGAGGCGGTTTAAAGAACAAAGTGAGGCCCTACCCGGTATTAGTACAGCGTTTCTAATCATGGGATCAGTGCGTGTACAAACTGAACTAATCTTCAGTGCGGACGTTTTTGAGTAATAATAAAGAAGTTGTGGTGTGGCTCTCTGACGTACACACTTAAAGTGTTAAACTGAAATTTTCTTGTTTTTTGCAGCTTTAATCTGTAGACCTTTCACCTGGAAATGTGGATACCGTGTCCACCTGAGGACACTGACCATTCCAGTGACAAGGGTAAGGGGTTATTTTTGAGCGTGTACTGCTGGGGATAAAAAGAATAAAAGAGGCAGGGTAAAGGACCTTATCTTGTAGTTGGGTAAGGTGTGCTTCTTCTTGATGACCCTTTTGAGCTGGTTGACGATGATGGAGGTGAGCTGGGGCAGCGGGCGGCCCTCAAACTGCGACTTCACTTCAAAGTCGACCAGCGGGTCTTCCACGAAGGCGAACGACCAGTGCGTGAAGGGCAGCCGGCTGAAGCGCAGGCGCAGGCGCCCGGCCACACGCCGCATCTTGACGAACAGGTAGGCGGACTTGCCGAACAGCAGGTCCACGTCGACGGCCAGGTGGAAGCCGCCTGCGTACTCCAGGTCCACCTCGAAGCTGAGCTCCTCGGGCATGCCGCCGTCGTCCAGTGGCACGGGTCGGACGAGACGCGCCGTCTTGAACACGGGAACGGAGTCTCCCAGCGACACGTCGCGCAGACTCAGCCCTTCCAGCAGGCGGCCCGCAGTCTTAGTCTGCAGCAGCTCCTCGAACTCCACGCGGATCTTCTTGGTGACCCAGTGGCGGACCAGCGGCGTGTCGCGCAGCTCGCGGAACAGGAACAGGAAGATCGCGTTCAGGAAGCCGCACGTCTCCGGTTCATCCTGCAGCGGTGGAGAAGGAGGATGAGGAGGAACAGGAGGCACTCCACACGCACCGTCTATCGGCTGTTTGGACGCGTCCGGTTGCTGCGGATTTGTAAAGTAGTCCTTCAGCGCCGGATCAGGCACCGCTTTGACGTATTGCACCGTCCCCGCTACGGGCTCCGGGTTCCTCCGGTACAGCAGCGCGAGCTGTAGCAGCAGCGTCACCACCGCCCCGGTAAACGCCGAAATTAAGATCAAGTAAATCATTTTTTTAATTATTATTATTATTATTATTCTTTATTTAAAAATTAATATCGCCGCCTCGTTAAATCGACGTCATGTTGTCGCTGTTAAAAGCGAATTCAACACAAAGCGAGTTCCACCTGGACGCTCATAAAGCTGCCATATCATCCGCCTGCCTCTTTCCTGGGCCTGGTCACAAATCCTCCGCTGGGCGGTACGTAGAGCGCTACGTAGAGCGCTACGTAGGGTTCCTCCCTACAACTCGACAGTGCCCCTGTGTAGGAAGTAGCAGTCCATACGAGACCAAGCCTTGGACTCTCCAGGCTACACCCGATTGGACGGACGGACGTCGCGTCATCGACATGACGTCAAGGCGTGGTTACATCGTGCGTCCGAAATCGAGCTTTACACACATTCTTTTTTAAAGGTGCAATACTGGATTTTTTTAAATTTTATTTTTTTTAAATATTTATTTCTTATGTGCACAAATAACCTGGAAGATATGTAGAACATATAGGGAAAACAAATTAATGGATGTAAATCCATGCGTTCTAAGTGTTATATACACCGTACAATTGCACACTACTCCTCTCAGCAGTATAGAGGACGTCAAAAGTACAGTACCGTTTTGGATTGCCGTACACAATCACGTGACCTGTAAGGCTCGTTTACCTCTGAGACGGCTTAATCGTTGCTCACGGTCTGCTTTTCACCGTTACTGAAATCCACAATGTGTTAACTTTTAGCAGTTAATGCCCCGGATGATACAATTAAACAGAACAAAAAGGCTTTAAATCACGTGATATACTGCTTTAGCCTTTAATTTTGAACAGGAGTGTGATGTACTATAGGTCTAAATATTGTAAAGACATTACCAGCGAACTGTATCAATTATTAAGCCATTACAGCCAGTTAAAAATTAACGAGCCTTATTAATATTAACTGTTATTATATTAGATGTATGATATTGTATTGAAATGCTAACAGACACAACTAGTTTGATCATGTAGGGAATATTTCAAGGTAGCAAAACGTTATTTGCCCAGCGTCTGTTTTGGGAGGCTGTTATGGCCTTCCTTATACATTGGTTCCAACATTGGCAAAGGAGCACTTTTCTTAACAGCTCTGCCAGCATGAACCAATGTTGGCATAGGTGAATGGCTGACTTCGAGCCAACATTGGTGGATTTAAAGGTGGCTGGTGGCCAAATGTTTGCCTGAAAGACAGAATTACATTGCGCCTATGTTGGCACTAAACAGAATGACTGATGTTTGCCCAACATTAGCACCACTTCAGTTTGCTATATGGGAAATTAGCTAAGGTTACTTGCCAAAAAGCCTTCATTGCTTTCTCAATACACACAAAACACTTTCACCAGTGTCTTCGTATTCCTAAACACATCTAACCTTAGTCCACTTTTGATAGCCAATCCAGTAATCCATTCCGATATGGTACAAATATAAAGAACTAATCTATCTGTGTCCCTTTTTTTTACCTACAGTGTATGATCCTGGAATTTCTATTGTTCTCACTGCTGCACAATTTCCCTGTTTTCCATCCCCCCACACAAAGTTAATTAGTGCCAAAATCCCTTCCAGTGTTCCCCATATGCTTGGAAAGTATATACAGTATATGCTTGCGAGGTGCTGTGTCACTTTCCTTCTTTACTGGCTGCTTTATTTCTTGAATAAAGAAGAAAATGATTTGTTAGGTCTGGGTTTTCTACATTATAGCCCTGTTTATTAATGTCCTGAATTGGTCTTACATTATTCATTACACTATTCCTAGAGCAATAAACAGCTTGAAGGCTGCTTATTGCTATTTTATTGCTCCTGAGCTCAGAGGGTATGATGTAGACAAGCAATGTTAGAGCCAAGTGTAACAACTTCTCACGAAGTGTTATATGATCACATAAAGTGCTTGGTACAAGATACACCCAATGATAAACACAATTATTATGTGCACCTATGTTGTATCTATACCCATCGGCCATTTTATGAGGTAGAGCAACCTTATAGAGGCACTGTGGAGGTGTACAGTTGCAATCGTTTGTGTGGATATATATATTATCTCACAAAAGTGAGTACACCCCTCATATTTTTGTAAATATTTGATTATATCTTTTAATGTGACAACACTGAAGAAATGACACTTTGCTACAATGTAAAGTAGTGAGTGTACAGCTTGTGTAACAGTGTAAATTTGCTGTCCCTTCAAAATAACTCAACACACAGCCATTAATGTCTCAACCGCTGGCAACAAAAGTGAGTACACCCCTAAGTGAAAATGTCCAAATTGGGCCCAAAGTGTCAATATTTTGTGTGGCCACCATTATTTTCCAACACTGCCTTAACCTCTTGGGCATGGAGTTCACCAGAGCTTCACAGGTTGCCATTGGAGTCCTCTTGCACTCCTCCATGATGACATCACAGAGTGGGATGAGCTCCCGTTTGAGGATGCCCCACAGATGCTCAATAGTGTTTAGGTCTGGAGACATGCTTGGCCATTACCTTGTAATGACCACAGAGAGTCCAGACCTCGGTTTAACGTCTCATCCGAAAGACGGTGCTGTTTTTTACAGTATAGTGTCCACGTCACTATACTGGGGCGTTAGGCCCCACACAGACCACAGGGTGAGCGCCCCCTACTGGCCTCACTAATACCACTTCCCAGCAGCAACCTTCGATTTCCCCATGAGGTCTCCCATCCAGGTACTGGCTTAGCTTCGGTGGGAAACCAGGCGAGAACTGCAGGGTGATATGGCTCTGGCATATCTGGTGTTCTGTTTCCTGTACTAGGAAAATGTGCAATCAATGTGCAATATACCTCCAAAGGTTTTATAATTTATATCAATGTGCATATGCATACAGTTCAATCATCGAGTGCAGTATACTCATGTGCTACATTTGTATATATTTTACAGTTGACTTCGTTTTACTTATTCTTAATTCACGATTCTTAAATGCTTTAATTTTAAGTGTAATGTTTAAGTGTCCTTTATTGCTTTCTGAGAGTTGCCACACCAAATTTTGCTGTAACGTATACAATGACAATAGTATCTTACTGATCGGAAGGTCGGGGATTCAAGCCCCAGCACTGCCAAGCTGCCACTGTTGGGCCCTTGAGCCTTAAGGCCCTTAACCCTCTCTGCTCCAGGGGCGCTGTATCATGGCTGACCCTGCACTCTGACCCTAGCTTCCTGACATGCTGGGGTATGCGAAGAAAAGAATTTCACTGTGCTGTAATGTATACGTGACCAATAAAGAATCATTATCATTACTTGAAATGACCTGCCTTGTTTGATACTATAATAGAAGTTGGTATTTGGTTAATCCTTTAATCATTTATCATACCTTGGAGATTTAAGTGAAATAAAAACGAAAAGGCATGAACGTTTCCCATTTTCTTTGTGCACATCTATGGCAATACTAAATGTTTCAAAATAGCGCCATCTAGTGATATAAACAAATTAATGTAACACCTTATCCTAATGCATTGAGGTAAACAAAATTTAGTCAGGTTATTTTTGATTAACGCCGAATGACTACGTGATAACAGATTAAAACGGCATAATTTTGTTTTGTGATTTATTTCTTTTTATAACACTCCGAAACTTACATTTATGTACACAAAATGTACACACAGTGTGTCAGGCCAAATCGCGGAGCAAAGTCTAACGCTATTTCAAAAGGCATAATTAATCGATCCATATATCGAACTATCTATAACGTTTAGGTTTAAACGTTTTTATGAATGTGGCTACAAATTCAAATAGTACAAATGCATTTGAACTTTTTAATAACATTCGTATGTTTTGTTGATAATTCTGGGCAGAACTATTGCGGATAAAATCATGAGCGTAACCTACAACGCTGATCGATGTGTATGGACTCGATTAGTTTAGTCTGTCCCGAGCAGCGCCTGTTAGAGTGCGTGACAGAGCGGGGCTGTTTTGGTGTTTTGAAGTTAGCGTTTCGCTCCAAAACGATGTCTCAACCGCCACCAAAACCGTGGGAAAGACGAATTCCTGGAGCTGTAGGAGCTCCACTAAGCTATCGGTTAGTAAAAAATGTGTTTAAATACTGTGATTATGTCATATAAAGCTTTAACTATGCACGGAAAAGCGGCATAGGCAGCCTATTATGTCCCCTACAAATCATTATTTGTGGTGATTTGGCATTCGGCCAGGTGGTGTAGGTTTCTGTTTAAAGCCGCATAGCAAATAATAACGCAACGTTTTTAGTGTGTGTGTGTGTGTGTGTGTGTGTGTGTGTGTGTGTGTGTTAGTTAGTTAGTTAGTTAGCTAGCTAGCTAGCTGTTTAGCTTTTTGCATTTGCATACTCTTTCGAGGTGGAGAGAAAATTTGTACATAAAGTTTGAGTGATGTTTGAGCTTTAGGATTGATATAACTGCGGTGTTTTAGGGAATTATTGTAATGTGGTTAAAGTGAAGTGAAATACACGGGTTTCTAGAGAAACGGTGCGTTTTGGAGAAAAGTCAACCCTTTTCTTGCACAGCTGATGAAGGACTTTTGAAAACGCCTTGGATAGGTAGATAGATAGATAGATAGATAGATAGATAGAGGCAGAAGGATAGATAGATAGATAGATAGATAGAGACAGACAGAGGGAGGGAGGGATGGATAGATAGAGAGAGAGGGGAAGATACAGTGGAAATGTAAAGAGAGTTTTTTTTGAGAGAGAGATAAATAAAGACTAATACAATACAAATGTATAGAGTGTTTTGAGAGAGAAATGGCGAGACGTAGATGGAGATATTTGGGACCAATAGAGAGATGATGAGGCATAGATGCATGATCCATAGAGAGAGATAGAATTGAGTGTACAGAAAGTTATTTGAGAGAGAGTGAGAAACAAAGGGAGGGAAAGTGGAAGAGAGAGACAGGGAGAGAGAGAGATGGGGAGACAAAGGGAGTGAAAGGGGAAGAGAGGGGCAGAGAGGGAAGGTGAAGAGAGAGACAGGGAGAGCGAGAGGAATGGGGAAGAGAGATGGAGAGAGGGAAGGGGGAGAGAGAGATGGGGAGACAAAGGGAGTGAAAGGGGAAGAGAGACAGGGAGGAAGGGGGAAGAGAGAGGGAAGGGGAAGAGAGAGATGGAGAGAGGGAAGGGGGAGAGAGGGAATGGGGGAGAGAGAGATGGAGGGAGAGAGAGATGGGGTGACAAAGGGAATGAAAGGGGAAGAGAGAGACAGGGAGAGAGAGGGGAGGAGAGGAAATGGGGAGAGAGGGAAGGGGGAGAGAGAGATGGGGAGACAAAGGGAGTGAAAGGGGAAGAGAAAGACAGGGAGGAAGGGGGAAGAGAGAGGGAAGGGGAAGAGAGAGATGGAGAGAGGGAAGGGGGAGAGAGGGAATGGGGGAGAGAGAGATGGAGGGAGAGAGAGATGGGGTGACAAAGGGAATGAAAGGGGAAGAGAGAGACAGGGAGAGAGAGGGGAGGAGAGGAAATGGGGAGAGAGGGAAGGGGGAGAGAGAGATGGGGAGACAAAGGGAGTGAAAGGGGAAGAGAAAGACAGGGAGGAAGGGGGAAGAGAGAGGGAAGGGGAAGAGAGAGATGGAGAGAGGGGGGGGGGGAGACAGGGAGAGAGGGAAGGGGAGAGAGGGAAGGTGAAGAGAGGGAATGGGGGAGAGAGAGATGGAGGGAGAGAGAGATGGGGAGACAAAGGGAATGAAAGGGGAAGAGAGAGACAGGGAGAGAGAGGGAAGGGGAGGAGAGGAAATGGGGGAGAGAGGGAAGGGGGAGAGAGAGATGGGGAGACAAAGGGAGTGAAAGGGGAAGAGAAAGACAGGGAGGAAGGGGGAAGAGAGAGGGAAGGGGAAGAGAGAGATGGAGAGGGGGGGGGGGGACAGGGAGAGAGGGAAGGGGAGAGAGGGAAGGTGAAGAGAGGGAAGGGGAGACAAAGGGAATGAAAGGGGAAGAGAGAGACAGGGAGGAAGGGGGAAGAGAGAAGGAAGGGGGAAGAGAGAGGGAAGGGGAAGAGAGAGATGGAGAGAGGGAAGGGGAAGAGAGAGACAGGGAGAAAGAGGGAAGGGGAGGAGAGAGACCGGGAGAGAGGGAAGGGGAGGAGAGGAAATGGGAGAGAGGGAAGTGGAGAGAGGGAATGGGGGAGAGAGGGAAGGGGGAGAGAGTCAAGGGGAGACAAAGGGAGTGAAAGGGGAAGAGAGAGGGAAGGGGAAGAGAGAGATGGAGAGAGGGAAGGGGGAGAGAGATGGGGAGACAAAGGGAATGAAAGGGGAAGAGAGACACAGGGAGAGAGAGGGAAGGGGAGGAGAGAGACAGGGGGAGAGGAAATGGTGGAGAGAGGGAAGGGGAGGAGAGGGAATGGGGGAGAGAGGGAAGGGGGAGAGAGAGATGGGCAGACAAAGGGAATGAAAGGGGAAGAGAGAGACAGGGAGGAAGGGGAAGAGAGAGATGGGAAGGGGGATGAAGAGAGGGAAGATGAAGAGAGGGAAGGGGAAGAGAGAGATGGAGAGAGGGAAGGGGGAGAGAGAGATGGAGGGAGAGAGAGATGGGGAGACAAAGGGAATGAAAGGGGAAGCGAGAGACAGGGAGAGAGGGAAGGGGAAGAGAGAGACAGGGAGAGAGAGGGAAGGGGAGGAGAGAGACAGGGAGAGAGGGAAGGGGAGGAGAGGAAATGGTGGAGAGAGGGAATGGGGGAGAGAGAGATGGGGAGACAAAGGGAGTGAAAGGGGAAGAGAGAGACAGGGAGGAAGGGGGAAGAGAGAGGGAAGGGGAAGAGAGAGATGGAGAGAGGGAAGGGGGATGGAGAGAGGGAAGGTGAAGAGAGGGAATGAGGAGAGAGAGATGGAGAGGGAAGGGGGAGAGAGAGATGGGGAGACAAAGGGAGTGAAAGGGGAAGAGAGAGACGGAGGAAGGGGGAAGAGAGAGATGGAGAGAGGGAAGGGGGAGAGAGAGATGGGGAGACAAAGGGAGTGAAAGGGGAAGAGAGAGACAGGGAGGAAGGGGGAAGAGAGAGGGAAGGGGAAGAGAGAGATGGAGAGAGGGAAGGTGAAGAGAGGGAATGAGGAGAGAGAGATGGAGAGAGAGATGGGGAGTGAAAGGGGAAGAGAGAGACAGGGAGGAAGGGGGAAGAGAGAGGGAAGGGGAAGAGAGAGATGGAGAGAGGGAAGGGGGATGGGGAGAGGGAAGGGGGATGGAGAGAGGGAAGGTGAAGAGAGGGAATGAGGAGAGAGATGGAGAGGGAAGGGGAAGAGAGGGAAGGGGGAGAGAGAGATGGGGAGACAAAGGGAGTGAAAGGGGAAGAGAGAGACAGGGAGGAAGGGGGATGGAGAGAGGGAAGGGGAAGAGAGAGATGGAGAGAGGGAAGGTGAAGAGAGGAAAAGGGGAGAGAGAGACGGAGGGAGAGAGAGATGGGGAGACAAAGGGAGTGAAGGAGGAATTATTATTATTATTATTATTATTATTATTATTATTATTCAATCTTTTATTTTCACTAATTCCGTGGTCTTTTTGCGTTGAGACAATTTTCATATTTGTCCGTTAAGTGTTTCAGTTCATGATTTTGAACGAAATGACTAATATCCTGCACTTCATAACTCCTCAGTTCTGCAGATTTTGGGACAGGAAGTGGCCTAACATCATCAGGTCCTTCAGTCATGACGCGTGTGGCGCCTCCAGTCCCCCCACGCCTAATCCAGCAGACCTACCGTCCATCCTACAGCTCTTTCCCGTCCTCCTACAGCCCCTTCAGCAGCTCTCCGTACGGAGGCTACAGCCCGTACAGCTACGGCGGTGTGGGATACAGCCGCTTCCTCCCGGAGGAGGTGCCTCCGAGCCGCTTCGTGCAGCAGGCGGAGGAGAGCAGCCGAGGCGCGTTCCAGTCCATTGAGAGCATCGTCCACGCGTTCTCCTCCGTCAGCATGATGCTGGACGCCACCTTCTCGGCCGTCTACAACAGCTTCCGCGCCGTGCTCGACGTGGCCAACCACTTCTCCCGGCTTCGCACCCACTTCACCAAAGTGCTGTCCGCCTTCGCGCTGGTGCGGACGCTGCGCTACCTGTACCGACGGCTGCAGAGGATCTTGGGAATGAGGTTGGACGCTGAGGTGGAGGATCTGTGGGAGGATAGTGCCGCAAGCGCCGTAGTGCCAGGAGGAAGAGGAGCCGGCGTCGGCGATTCCAGAGATGGCAGAGTGAAGTCTTGGCCCATATTTCTGTTTCTCGCAGTGGTTTTCGGAGGACCCTACCTGATCTGGAAACTTCTGAGATCTGAGGAGGGCATAGAGGAGCGTGGTGGGGCTTCATCTTTACCTAACATCCCTCTCACCACCACCCCCCCCCCCCCCCTCCCCCTCACCCCCTCTCTTTCTCTCTCCCTCTCTCTCTCTCTCCCCCCCCCCCCCTCCCTCTCTCTCCAAACATTCATTATCTGTCTCTATACGCATTTGTTTTGATTTATTGTTTTATTTTACTCCTGTCTCTTCTTTTCTTATCTCATTTAAACATTTCATCCTTTTTGAAATTCTTGAAATGTGTTCTGAAACAAAAGATTTCCAGCTGTTTGACATGCTTTTCAAAAAAAACGAAAAACAACACCAGTGCACTGGTGACCTCAAGCACATTGAATTGGATGGCAATCAGTGTAATAAGACAATGTCTTTCTTCTTTTTTTTCCACCCAATTCTACTTTCAGACTCCTTAAATGCAGTGACTATTAATAAGAAAGCTTTGATTTATTGATGGTGCCCCACGAATACGAACAAATACCTGCAAATGTATGGAACAATTGGACAAAAAATATCATTTTCCCATGCGAGTGTAATCAATCACACAAGTCACAAGCTACAAGGCTAATGGCGCCGTCAACCAAAATGTTTTCCTTTAATATGTTTTAAACATAGCCGAAATAGAGAATGTTTAGACACACAATTTTAACATAGTTATATTATCATCTGGATTAATCGAGCTTTCTACCGTCGGGTTGCTCGCTCGTGTTCAACTCCTACTAAATTAAGGAAAGGATCAATTATTCTGCCTGTCTATGATGGCTGTCCTGATAACACTACAGTGATGTTCTTTTAAACCACGTCAGTAAGTCTGTGTGCAATCATTGAAGAACTGATTACTGTTTGTGGCATTGTTTTTACTGTGTGCGTGTGTGTGTGTTTAGGCACTAACTGGGCCAGCGGTGAAGACGACCACGTGGTAGCCAGAGCCGAGTACGACTTCACTGCTGCTTCTGAGGAGGAGATCTCTCTGCAGGCTGGAGATATGCTTAACCTGGCTCCAAAGGGTAAAGAACACGCCTTCATTACAGGAAGTCAGATGCTGTTACACTTAATGGATCAGTATTGGGTATTTCTGCTTCATTTAAATCTCAAGTAGAACCACATGTGAGTATTGTGCGTAGTGACAGATGGGCTACAGTCAGGAAAGGGTTACTTCCACAAGCACTTGCGTTTTATAACCAGAGCAGCGCTCCTGCTTCCGGCTCGTCCGCTATAACAGCAACGGCGCTATTTATTTTACGCCCGGCGTTGTACATCGTATGTGTAAGAACAGTTGCAACACTCCATTTAGTAAGCTGGAGAAAGGTGTCAAGATTTTATCGCTGGAAGACATTCCTACTACTGGTTGCCGTAGTAACATTTATGAGCGGGGGAGGAGGGCACAACTAAAGTTCCACTTTTGACAACAAACCAGTGTTCTTGCCGCTAAATTGAAACATTCTAGAAGGAGAGCATTTGTATGTAAAATTCACCAGTATACAGTCATGTGGGGGGGAAAATAAGTACACCCCATGTAAATTTTTGACTTTTTTTTTTTTTTGCACAAGTAAACGTTCCATCGTCTTTGAAAATTAGAATCAGGTGTTGTAGATTGTGTACCAGTGATTAGAACATGCTTAGGGAGTGCAGGTGGAACCGGTCTTACTTATACCCCTCTCATATCTAGTGTCTGGTGTACCCTTTGTTATCGAGGTGTGTGGTGTCATCATGCCAAGATCTAAAGAGTTCTATAAGGCCTTCAGAAAAAAAGCTTGTGGATGCCTATGAGTCTGGCGAGGGATTTAAAAAGATCTCCAAATGATTTGAAATACATCATTCCACTGTAAGGAAAATCATCTACAAATGGCGCAGATTTCAAATGACTTAAATGAATAATAATTCATTTAAAGGAATTCTGAAGGAAATGCAAATAAAAACTTTATTCTTTCCATTTCAACAAGTTGTTTGACAGTAACTGGTCTCATAAACATTAACACATTGCTGTTATTAACATTAACGCATGAACTCAATTCTGAAGATTAACATAAGATTATTAACTCATTGAATGTTATTCATTCATATTAACATCGACTGATTTCTAAAAAAAAAAACACACCTGTTAGTCTCACATTCACTCTCCACAAACACGAGCATTTCTACCTCATCACTGAACATCAAACTGGTCATATATAATATCAACTTTTTTATATATTAACATTCACTGGATATGAAATATACTACTCTACAAATATATTTTTCTGTTCAATATATATACCTTTTTGTCAACTCATCTTCATTTAAATCTTTCCGCGGTGTACTGGCGCTTTAATTCAGCTCGAGCAGCGCGGCAAAAAAAATTGACTCAATGCTGAAACTCCCGCTTCACTACTGCTCACTTCCGATGTAAAATTTTATCAGTGCAGAGATTACAAACCAGTTTTGTCGTCATTCCACACAAGAGACATCATCTTTACACACAGCACGAAATCCATGTGTTTTCCCACCCTCTTTTGATCGACAGGATATAATCGGCCCTGATCACCGGATGTTTTTAAACTATATTTTAAACACAGCGTGAAAAATTGCCTTTATCGGCCGATAGGTCTCTAATATTAATAGTGCACTTATTTAAAAAAAACAAACATCTGAATCCGAGCATGTACCGAATATCAATCTTACTGAATATTGCAGTTATGCGAAATACTTACGACGGCCAGAAAAACTCCATGTGCAAACATTATATGTAACGCATGCGTGTACATAACCATGATTCTTCTCACGTTCTGCACCTCCAGAGCAACAGCCGAGGGTGCGTGGGTGGCTGCTGGCCAGCGTGGACGGCCAGACCACAGGCCTCATCCCTGCCAACTACGTCAAGATCCTGGGAAAGAGGAGGGGCAGGAGGCAAGCCGAGCTGGAAAGGTTGGCACAGCTTCAGCGGGGACCGCAGGTTCAGGATCTGCAGTCAGCACCAGCTCAGGTTACGGTGACCGTGCCAGCCTCAGCCTCTGCCGGTCAGCCAGCCCACGAGGAGCTGCTGGAGTGTGTGTACAGAGAAACTCCAGCATCTTACGCAAGCGCAGCCGTCACGATTGACAACAGCAGCACAAACACTGCTCTAGGAAATTCTGAGAAACTTGATTTGTGAGTGTGTGTGTGTGTGTGTGTGTGGGGGGGGGGGTGTAACTGATAGTTGCTATGAATCTTATCTTCCAAAGTCTCATCCAAATGTGCTTTATGCATATTTTAAATTTCGGCATACAGAATGTTGATTCTGACGGTTTTCTGACGGCTTGGCTGATGGGAACAGTTGTCATATGGAAGAAGAGAAGATATGATAAACTGATTTTTGTTTTGTTTTGTTTTTTTTAAATAGATGGTGAATGTGTCAGGTACAGACTCTCCATGACTGTTTTTTTCTGCTCCTTTAGTTGACTTTTCATAAGTTTGCTAAACATTTGGATGGAAGCAGAACAAACTTCATTAAAATGGAGGACACTCGGGGGAACTGCTACACTTCTGCTGAGATTTAAAGGTGTGATCAGGATGTTTTGATGCTAAATTACACAGGTTTAATTTATAATACCGTATTTATTTCATGGTATGTCGATAAAATGAAAATCTAATAAGGAATTACAACAAGAAACTACCTAATAAAAGTCGTAGAGGGGATTTAAAGGAGCCGTTTGTTATTTTTAGGGCCCTCTGCTGCCTGTGAGGCGAATTACATTTGCAGTGAAGTTCTTCCCATTCGTCCCAATCGTTTCCACTCGGACTGTTTTAAATGTTAAGGAAAAAGCGGCAAATCTGAGCAGCTCGGTTCTGCCTGGGGGGAGGGGGTGGAGCTCATTTCTGAACCAGAAAAATCTAATCTAGTCTGAAATAAGAAGCCAGCTTCATTGTTTAATTATTATAGATCGTGAAAGACTTTTTTTCTTTTTTTTAAATTACATACTGCACCTTTAATAATTATATCAAGACTAAGAATCGAATCTGTTCCTAAATCCTGATTATAGCTTTAAACAGCTGTGTGTTGGATAAGCAGGTATCATCGTAATTCATGTTTTGTGAATTACACAATACACTACTTATTCGTTAACTGTAGAAAATGTGTGCTGTGTCAGTTCTCGTATAAAAGTTTTTTTTTCACTTAACAGTTCAACATGTTGGTATCGATCACAGGAAAAAGCGGCTTTGATAAAGAGATAATAACGTAGAATATATGTATCTGGATTGGATGATCTATAATTTATTGCACCTTATATACGCTGAGATTTGATATGAGGCTAGAATCAATAGATGTACTGTTTAGACCTTGATTTTTAATTAACAGGTTTAATTGAAACAGTCGCTAGAATTATTGAATTATTGAGAAGGTGCTTGGGATACTCTTGTTTCAGCGGCTTGCAGTACCGTTACACGGCATCATGTTTCGCACAAAGATACGCTGTAAGATTTTGTCTTTTCCTGTTTTGTGTGTGTGTGTGTGTGTGTGTGTAGTGTCACTGAATAATCATTAGCGCACATGAACCTGTGTAAATACAAGCAGTATTTTCAGTAAAATATTTTCAGACTAATATCTCTTGTCATGTTGTGATTCCAGCACTAGTATCTGAAAAGAGCTTTTAGGAATTAAAAAAATAAGAAAATAGCTTAACAACATGATTAGGTTATTCAAAATATGATCAAATCTATTTTCCAATAAGTAATGACACTTATTATGAATTATTTTCGTCTTGAAGACTTATTCTATCTACTTTCGTTTTTAATGTGATGTAGTGGGTCAAATTCCTACGAACAGTGTAACTGTTTTGTTTGTTTAAAGCCTGGCGCATTAATACAGACTTCGGCGCGTATTGATGAGGTCACAGCTGCGCGTGAGTTTTTTTTTTTTTTTAACAACGGTTTCGGAGCGCAGCCAATCAGATTTCTGAACAGAAATGATCCGTTTTATACAAACAAACGTCTTTAATGTTTTACTTTACAGAAATATTATTAAAAGAAATATCACTGGGTCACAATTATTGTTATTATTATTATTATTATTATTATTATTTATTTTATTTTTTTTTTACCGAAATTCGACCGTAAACCATAAATCACCCCGCTTACAAATTGTAAATGACCGGAAGGACGCTGCTGGTCACCATGGCAACGAGGACGCCCTCGTGCACCTGCTGCACTGCGGCACCGGAAGCGCGCGCAGACAGGAACAGGAGCGGCTGACCGGCTCAGAGAGGAGAGCTGCGTTTAGCATCAGCCCGCTAAAACGTTAACCTATTTACATCTGCAAATATTTGTGTTTATTTTTCTGCGACTGCGCATCAAATCCACTGATAAGAGACGCCATTAATCCCGTTTTAACACCGCGAGCGCATTAATGCTGCAACCGGTCATCACGAGCTAAGCCTTTTTATATAAACATACATCTATACATGTATAACAACATGCAGCTGTTTGTATTCTATAAACCATATATCCGGTGTGATTCCTCATTGAGATGGACATGTGTTCAAGGCGCTCAGGAACGGCTGTAAAAGGACAATAGCGTCACTGTGGGGAGAAGAAACACAAAATAAAACGTAAGCAAAGCCAAACTACTTCTTACCATTTCCTGTTTACTGTTTTTCATGCGTTATATATCTGCTGCTCATCAGAATATATACAGTATGAGTTGTAGTATAGTAGTGTAAGCTACTAGATGCAGACTTTTATGTGATTTCTTTACCTTGTGTTTCAACGTTTGACTGTAATTCATCTGTCAGGCAAAACATTTGTCAAGTCATTAAAGAACTCAAACCTTTCCCAATCTACAAATGATCCGATATCCGATCTCAACGTGTAATAATGAACTGGTAATCAATATCCAACGACATATAGTTTACGTCCTGTCTCAGTTATTACAATGTAAGATTGTACACAGCTCACATTTTACCACACACTTGCACAAAAGAAAAAGAAAAAAAAGCAGATGGATATGTGAAAGTAAATAACTGAATGTAAGAAGAATGAAAGAGCAAAAAGAAACAGAAAAAAATGAATTGAAAGAAAAAGAAAGATCTAGGATTGGGTAGAAAAAAGAAAGAAAGAATACAGGTTAGACCAATAGTTGAGAAAGAACTAGGATAAATAGGGGAAAAAAGAATGAAAGAAAGAAAACAGGATAGACAGATGAGAGAAGGAATGAATGAAAGAAAGAACTAGGATAAGTGGAAATGAAGATGGAAAGAAAACAGGATAGACTGATGGATGAGGAAGAAAGAAAGAAAGAACAAGGATTGGTAGATGAAAGAAAGAAAGAAAACTTGATAGATAGATACGAGAGAGAGAACTAGGATAGGTAGCAAAAAAGAAATAAAGAAAGAAAACAGGATAGACAGGCGAGAGAGAATGAATGAATGAATGAAAGAAAGGACTAGGATAAGTAGAAATGAAGATGGAAAGAAAACTGGATAGGCCGATAGATGAGGAAGAAAGAAAGGACTAGGATTGGTAGATAAAAGAAAGAAAGAAAACAGGATAGACGGATAAAAAAAAGAAATAAAGAAAACTAGGATAGACAGATAGATGAGAATGAATGAAAGAACAAAAGAGCTAGGATTGGTAGAAAAAAGAAAATAGGATAGACAGATGAGAGAGAAGAAAGAACAAACTAGAATAGACAGCTGAGAATGAATGAAATAAAGAAGTAAGCTAGGTAGAAAAAAGAAAACAGGGTAGACAGATAGATGAGAATGAAAGAAAGAAAGAAAGAGCTTGGATAGATAGGTAGAAATGGAGAAAGAAAGAAAACAGGATAGACAGATAGATGAGAATGAAAGAAAGAAAGAGCTTGGATAGATAGGTAGAAAAGAAGAAAGAAAGAAAACAGGATAGACAGATAGATGAGATTGAATGAAAGAAATAACTAGGCTTGGTAGATGAAAGAAAGAAAGAACTAGGATAGACAGATGAGAATGAAAGAAGCTAGGACTGGTAGAAAAAAAGAAAGAAAACAGGATAGACAGATAGATGAGAATGAAAGAAAGAAAGAGCTTGGATAGATAGGTAGAAAGGAAGAAAGAAAGAAAACAGGATAGACAGATGAGAAAGAAAGAAAGAGCTTGGATAGATAGGTAGAAAGTAAGAAAGAAAGAACAAGGATAGACAGATATATGAGAAAGAAAGAAAGAACAAACTAGGATTGTTAAAAAAAAAAGAAAGAAAGAAAGAAAACAGGATAGACAGATGAGAAAGAAAGAAAGAGCTTGGATAGATAGGTAGAAAGTAAGAAAGAAAGAAAGAAAGAACAAGGATAGACAGATATATGAGAAAGAAAGAAAGAACGAACTAGGATTGGTAAAAAGAAAGAAAGAAAGAAAGAAAGAAAGAAAACAGGATAGACAGATGAGAAAGAAAGAAAGAGCTTGGATAGATAGTTAGAAAGTAAGAAAGAAAGAAAAAGAAAGCACATTGTTATTTTAAGCGGTTGTGATAAACGGTCATTTGCACATGTAAACACACCGTGTCTGGATTCCAGACCCAGAGGATCGTTTACATGATTTAATCTCTGGTCCGTGTATCTGTCCTTCTGGTTGGAGAACCTGAGCAGCGCTTCACATTGCCCTCCATCCCCACACTCACTCTGTGAGCTACCATCATCATTTCACCTCCAAACATTAGCACTAACATCACTAACAACAGCCGGAAAGGTAGAACCGATGTACCCTCTCTGCACTGGTGTAACGTTTTACCAGTGCACTCACCATTAGTAAAACAGAGCATGTAGAGCAGAAAAACAGGGAAAAAAAATCTTAGTAATGATTTTAGTATTATAAGTTTGATCTGCTGTTCAAACGGTGGTATCTAGACACCTGGTCCTCCTTCCTGACCTACAGTAACTGGGGGCTGATTCCTTTCAATAACAATTGCAGAAATAATTGGAAACGCATTCCTATAAGTCTGTAAGACATGATTATTAGTAGTGCACAGCCCTCCGTTACGTTTTTGTCCTTTAATGATGTTGCCTCATATTCTCTTATTTCCTCACCTCAAAATGTCCTGTTTCCTTACCTCACATATGAGGTCCTGTCGTATCTTTTGTACCAACCAAATATTTCCGGTGCTTACTTACCTTGTTGCCTGTATGTATTTACAAATATAAATACGTTTCTAAAATGTGTTTTAAGACGTCTGACTCTATAATAATAATAATAATAATAATAATAATAATAATAATAATAAGTATTTTAAAAAGGGTAGGCTGTTTCATTTGAACACAGTATTAAGCTACGGATCATCGCTACAGTTTGTTTACTGCAAAATATACGATGAATAGAAATCAATTTAATTAATTAGTTAATTAATAGATTGAATAAATAAATGTGCTGTGTTTTGTTTTGTTGTTTGGACAGTTTATGGTCATGCCAGAGAGAGAGAGAGAGAGAGAGAGAGAGAGAGAGAGAGAGAGAGAACTTTATTGATCCCTGAGGGAAATTGTTTTGACATTACAGACACCAGATGCTAACCGGACACACTTATCTGTAAGTCAGTAAGTAAGGTAGATGCGTACAGTGTCATGCGACAGTGAGTTAATAAAGATAATAAAAACAGAACCATAAAGATAAGTGAAGATGATCTGAGGTAAGCTGATAACATGCAAAGTGTAAATGTAAGTCTTGGTGATGCTGTGCTCGAGTAAATTGTAATATTATTAATATTGCATGTTTTTTTTTCTTTTTTTTAACTTTCACTCTATTGTTTTTCAGATCATGAATCGTCTTTGTAACGTGAACAATAATTTCCCGTACGATAACAGTCTCCTGGTGTTGGACATGGTTCTGCGGTCGCTATGGGGAACCACACAGCCAATCAACTGGGAGAACGTAGCCCGCCTAGTTCCTGGTTTCACTCCCAAAGAGGTAATTACGAAGTGAAAGTTGGTCGCTGACCTCAAGTCAGAATAGAAAACAGTGGAATGGGGCTGTGAAGAATTCACGGTATGGTAATCAGACATGTTTCTGAACTTTTTTATTTTCCTCTTACCCAGCCCACCGCAAGATAGACATATAAATGTACATATAAATGTCGGGAAAATCACATGCCAATGTCCATGGACCACATGCCAATATATATCACATGCCAATGTCCATGGACCACAGGTTCTTGGGAAAGTTGTAAGAGTCACTGTCGAGTCCAACTGCCTTTAATTTAAAAGCTGATAATCGTTAGTTATGCTAGCGTTTCCGCAGCTTCCCCTATTAAAACCAGCCATTTTAATGGATGTTTTGCCACTCAGTCAGGCCGAGGGAGGCGTGTTCCAGCAAGTAAGTGAAGTCAATGCATACCCTCTATTAGCATTTGTTGCAGTTCTCATTTGTGACCACCAGGTGCTATTAGCATTTGTTGCAGTTCTCATTTGTGACCACCAGGTGCAAAAATAACTCAGTGGAAGCTAAGCAGGGCAGCATGATTGCGCAACATCTAGAATGGAGAGCAGATCACTGGAAGATGGTCTTATATCAGATAAATAGCAACTTGTTTGTCAGTGTTGGTCACTCAGAAGAGGTGATTAGCATTTCAACATCTTTTCCAATGTACGTAGTTGCGAATGAGGACTTTAAGAAGATGAAAAAAGAAGTGTGTGTGTGTTTAGTGTGCACGCAGGTTTGATGAGCTGAAGAGCACAGGGAGTTTCCCCCTGGTAGACGAGCAGTGTAACACGCTGACTGGGGCCAGTGGCTGTCCATCTGAACCGCTCTCCACTTACATCCGATCCAATTTATTGGACCTCACCAGGGAGACAGGGGAGCCACCGACCAATCAGAGCGCACTCTCAGTGTCAGGTAAGTCAAAGAGCAGGGTTTGAACAGTAAACTTTCTGTAACCCAAATTTGATAATGATACTAAAAAAAAAAAGTAAACTTTTGGATGTGAGGTAGGACAACTAAAAAGAACTTTTGGGACAGTGTACATAGATCATTTCTAACTCGTTTTCCTCCTGGACCTTCATGTAGAACACGTTCATCAAACTTGAGCTTGAGACAAATCAATCTAAGACTTAAATCAGGTGTGTTCGCAGGAAAAAAAAGTATTTAACTTTTTTTTGGTTAAAAATAAACAACATTTTTGAGCAAGTACATTAAAATCACTGTTCAAAACGGTCTCCTTACTTTACCCCGATTCACAACGGTGAGCTTATAGTAATGATTTATAATTTGAGCTGTCCGGTCGGATTTCGCGGGAAACGTCAGTTTGACGTCATTTGTCTTTGCGTGGTTACGTCACATCCGTAAACAGAAAGAAGAAGAGCCGTCTACTATATCGCCTGTGTGGGGGCTGAGGATGGTGGAGTGTTTGTAGCTTGTTCTTATAACAGTTGCTTGGAATTTAAACTTGTCATCTAGATGGCTGCTTTAATCTGGATCATTCTAAACGCAATCATCGTTGACATCTGGGGAATCAGCTGTTGTCAAAACCGAGAAACCTCGAACTGCAGAGAGCTTGCAGTCCGAATGGGAATTCGACAGAGCCCGTGCTAACACGAGAATAAATAGAGAATTGGCTTTTGAGAAGTGGCGACAACTCTGACGCAGACACAGAGATGTTTTTTATCTGAACAAGTAAGACATTTCAGTTGCTCAATAGGTATCTAGCTAACATTAGCACACTTGTTCACTTGATTTAGCTAGGTATCGAGTTTCCTGTGTTGTTTTTTGTTTGTTTGTTTGTTTGTTTTTGTTTGTTTGTTTGTTTGTTTTGCTCTGGTCAGTGTGGTAACTTGCACTTATTGTCTACTAGCTATGAGAGAGAGAGCAATCAACCTCTACACCAAGAAAACCGTATCCACCGACACCTCCATTGTCAAGTATTAGAGCTAATATACAACCCATATGAGTACCTCAAACCATCAGATTCATCCGCGCAGAGGAGCAGTGCCAAAGCACATCCCACGTAAAAAAATAAATAAAATAAAAAAAAACTATGCAAGTAACTTGCAATTTTATGTTTCAAACAGAGATGGCGATAGAGAGGCAAAAGTGCACTACTGCAGCTTTAATGCTAAACTGCTAGCTATTCTCTTAATTGTTAGCAACATTGGGAAAATAGCTCCAGTGCAAAACTAAAGGGGAAAAAAAAACTTAACAAACATGTCCTTTCTCATTTAATACAATTAAAGTGAAGGAAAATGCTATTTTCATCGCACTGTTCTTTTCATGAGTAAACGATCATTAAAGTGTTTCAGAGAGACTTTAGCATATTTGAAAAACACTAAGCTAAGTCAGTGATTAGCAACCTTTTGTTTGTTATGATGTACTTTGACCAGTTTGGCTACAGGTATATAAATCACTGGGATGATTGAAATTGTGACTCAGATCCTAAAATCCCGCTTGTGTTTACCTGTGACAACTGCGAGCTAGTTTACTAGCAGTTAACTAGAAGAATAGCTACAGCATGCGCTAACATTATCTGCATTATCATACAGTTCCACACCAGCAGCAAACCATGTCAGCTAATGATCAGTAATTGTTCTTCCTCAGGACTGAGCGTGACCCCTGTTGTTCGAGGAGCCAGTGCTGAGACTGAGAACACTGCGAGTACAGAAGATGAAGAGAAGGAAGACCGGGGAAAGAGGTAAATCTAGACTTATTCATATTGAACGTGCTCGTTCATTCCGTACCTTTAGTTTCAACCTTGAATTAGGTACAGTTGTGTGATTGTTTAGGGAGGAATTGATGTTTTCATGAAGTTTTTCCAAAGGTATCTTTAAAATGATGTGATTATTATACATTTAGGAACTGTGTTTAATTGCTGCTCTTGGTCTGTCCATCTCAGCCCTATCATGGTGATCCACGTGTGTGACGAAGCGAAGAACCTGAAGCAGGATTTTGAGTGTCCACGTGACCTGTTGGTCAGAGAAATGCGCTACTTCGCCGAGTACCTCTCCATGGACGCCCAGCGCTGGGAGGAAGTGGACATCTCGGTGCACTGCGACGTCCAGATCTTCGACTGGCTCATGAACTACGTCAAGAGAAGCTCTGCGGCGGAAGATGAACCCGAGAAACACGTCGAAAAGCCAACTCTGGGTGAGATATATATATACACCGAGGCTCATGACGGTGACTGTGTGCTTGTTGAGATGTTTGATGTATGAAAGTACATCGAAGATGCCAGGCTCAGGTGTCTTGGTGGGTGTTGTGAGTGTTTGGTCATGGTGTGCCGTGTTTGGTGTTTGATTTCAGAGCCCAGCAATGTCATCTCTATCCTGATCTCATCCGAGTTCTTGAAGATGGATGCTTTAGTAAGTGTGGTTACTTTAGTAAGCGTGTGCGTGTGTGTGTGTGTGTGTTTTAGCAAGTGTGGATACTTGAAGCCTCAATCACAGATTGCTGAGATGTCAGTTAGTTCATTGTTTAACCTTATACTGAAAATCCAGTAGTACGTCTATTGCTCATTAAGAGTAATTAAAGTACCCCTGCACTCAAAAACATAATACTCAACTAGTTTACTACTAATAGCTAACTAACTACTTTTAAGATACTTTCGGATTCTGATTACATAGATTGGTGTTTGGGTCCGATTTCTTATGATTTTCCATCCTGAAATCCTACTCATGTTTACCTCGTGTTTACAAATGCAAGCTAGTTTAATCGCAGTTGACTCGCCGGCTAGCTATGCGCTAGCATTTACATACTTTAGGGTGCGTCTCAATCAGCTCCCTAGAGCAGTAGTCGCGGCACTGATCAAGGAGTCGGCCATTGTCTCAATCGCAGTTATAGAGACCTTCAGAGGACCTTCAGACCTTCACCTAGCAGAGATTTTATTTGAATGTTTTCAAAATGCTTTAAACACCTCTTTATACCTAATAATAAGTTGGTCTTTAGGAATATTATGACTCAGACATGAATCAGCTCCTGATTGAGGTTTTAAGAGTCAATACTTTATTGATAGTACATAAAGTGTGGATGCTTTAGTAAGTGTAAATAGGTGTAGCGCTGGGTGTCTGTGTGGTGTGTTCAGCATGCTGCATGACCTGTGATATCCAAAAAATCGTACCGGACACAACGAAGAGGGCGAAGTTAATGCATGGTCTGTTTTAACATTTCGGATGGACTCAGATCCGTGACTAAGCTTTTTTCACTCCATACCCTTTTAAAATGACCCACAAATAAATTGCACCACTTCCAGAGGTTCATTTTTGGACAAGACAATTCATGCATTTTGAAAACAATGCAGCACAGTTTAGAATATCGAGGTTTGCTGTACTTATTCAGCTGCAATTTAACAATCTTGCTGATTAAAAAATAAAGGGGGGGGGGGGGGGGGGGGGGTTCAAACAAATCACTGTTTCCTCGTGGGACGGTGCAGTCCGACAGAAAGACAGAAGCTCTGGTCATAATCTGAAAGGAGGATTGGATTAAACTCTTGTACTCAAATCACAAAAATAATCATATAGAGTTAATACCATATAAGAAAACTATATGTATTATTTTTAGTGTGATTTTTTTAGTTTTCATGTTCATGTGCTTACAGGGTATAAACTGTGTAACACTTATTTATTGATGGGAATTAAGAACTGCCTGTAGACTTTCATAGCTTTCTAGTCACCTCTGACCGGTGATTACATATGGATGATGATGATGAACATTAATTAGTTTTGCCCATTAGGTGAAGGTTAAATACTGTGTCTGCAGGTGGAGGAGTGTATTCAGTACTGTCACGAACACATGAGCGCCATCGTCGCCACTCCGTGCAACATGAGCTGCATCAACAGCAACCTGGCGTCACGCATCGCCCTGCTGTTCACACACAACCAGGCAGACAACATCAAGGACAAAAAGGACAAGTTTAAAAGGTAAACCTGTATTTTCAAAGAAATGAAATGGATAAAATCAGAAAACAAAGCAAAATGAGTCCTTTTCTAAGCTTCTAATATTGCTGGGTTATGCATCTTTCAGTAAAGTGTTCCAGAAAAAGATCGAAAAGCTGTTTGATCCAGGTTTTGAGAATCACGACTCTCCAGGAAACGCTGCTACGCTGTACAGGTTAGAGAGAAGCCCTGTAAGGGCATTTGAACACATTGAACACCTTAATATTTTGTGCAAATGAGTGAAATAGCAAAAGAACGCATTGATAATGCTTTGCTTTGGTATAAAGGTGAATAAGTTTGAATGTCACATTCTTCTTCATCGTCTTCGTCTCTTCACCGTCTTTCCACAGGTGTGGTCTTTGCCTTAAGCTTCTCACCAAAGACACAGAAAGGAAGATCTCGTGCGTTCCGGGCAAAATCAACATCAACTATCACGGGGACATCGTCTACACACACAGCAGGTGCATACGTATCTCTGTAGCCATGTCTGCTTCCTGCACGTTATTATTTGAGGTTATTGGTTCTTTTCAAGCTTCCGTAAGTAAGGATGGTGTGCTGATGTGATGATGTTGTGAGGGCAGATCTCAGCGGTTTGTCCACCGTTTTGTATAGCTTTGAGTAATATGCGCTGGTTTGTGCACTGTTGTTGTTTGTGTCCCCTCAGGCAAAAGGGATGGGACATCCATGAGTATCTCAACAGCTTATATGAAGAGCTGAAATCATGGGTTCTGGTTTACTGGAGGATCTGGGGTGCCATTAATTATCTCACCTGCTCGTACTGTAAACAGGTAAATATACTTAGACTTGCTGTAAACATGCAACATGTTGACAAAATACGTAATTGACCCCACGTGCAACCAGTATTGTTTCTATAGGTGGTTTTAGCATTAGTTATGATCCACTAGAATGCTATTAATACCCTTAAAAGTGAAGTAGTCAAATTTTTTATTTCTTTCTAATACAAATAATGTGGAAAATGATGTAGAAATGATAATAAATAAAGTTTAAGCCATTGACTGAGAACAAGTGTATTACTTAGTTGGGAAAAAGATGGTTTGGAAACTAATCTTCCTGTCCAGGAGTGTTCGGTTGTATTTGGATTGGCCTCTTGTCAGTCATTTTATAGACACGCCCCCAACACCCCATCACGTCCTTATAAATCATTATGAGGAGAAGTTGCATGTTTATAATAATGTATATAATATTTACGAGCCATTTCAATCTCGTTTCCATCCCAAACACAGCGCTGAAAATCACTAATGACCTCCTTTGTGCTGCTGACTCTGGCCTTCTGACCATCCTCATCCTCCCCGACCTCAGTGCCGCCTTTGATACCACCTCCCATTCACTATAATTGGAGCGCCTGACTGACATTGGGGTTAACAGCACTGCATTTCTCTGGCTTTCATCCTACCTCAAGGACAGGAAACAGTTTGTTCTGGTCAAGAATGTCCGGGCATTATCGGCCTTGGTTAGTCAGGGTGTCCCACAGGGATCGGTGCTGGGACCACTCCTCTTTATCATCTACCTTTTACCCCTTGGACTTATTCTCCACTCAGCGTGATGTGTTATCCCAGGTGAAGATGCTAATTCTGTGGGAAAGAGTTTGAGTGTTAATTCCCGTGGGAGTCCTTTTTCCTCAGAGAGCAGTTCTCTCCAGGTTCAGATATCTTGGCACCAGCCTTACACGTCCTTTTTGGCATGTCTGATAAACTTCTCCACCGGCTCCAAATTATTCAAAACTCAGCTGCAAGAATGATTACTCACACAAAGTCTACTGACCATATCACACCCTCCGTTATTCAGCTCCATTGGCTTCCTGTCCAACGTCAAGTTCACTATAAAATTCTACAGCTCACATTCAAAGCCATAACCTCAGAACTATGGGTGCCAGAGCCTTCAGTTGCTGTGCACCCAAACTCTGGAAGTCACTCCCACTGCATATTTGTGAGCTGGAGATTAAAACACATCTGTTCAAATGAGCTTATTCATTATAATGAACTCCTCTCTATTATTGCGCCATCTACTTTTATTTTGTGTATCTCTTTTTTTAAATATGCTGTTATTGTATGTTGTCTTTCTGTAAGGTGTCCTTGAGTGTTATGAAAGGTGCCAACAACTAAAATTTATTATTATTATTATTATTATTATTATTATTACATGTATTTATAGTATTTTTAGCCAATAATGTAGATGTTGCTCTGCTGCAGGTTTTCCTCTGCTGTGAGCTGGCTCAGTGCAGGTATCACCCCGAGGCTGTGGTGTACCCAGGCCTGGGCGCCGATCACAGTGAGCATGGTGCCGGGATCTACCCCTGCTGCAAGCAGAGAGCTCTTCGCTTTGACCCAGCTGCCATGTCCACGGTGAGCTAGAACCAGATAAAAATGTGTAACCAAGCTCAACGTAGAACAAACCACCATGTCCAGGTTAACCTTGAATTGAATAGCTATGCACAACGTTAGCTAAAATACTTTCGTCATAACCGAGATGAGCTAGAACAGCATAGTTATGCTAAGAATGATCAGTTAGCATAAAAGGCTTGAGTCATCCAAGTTTAGCAAGAACCTTATGACTAAAACTATATAGCTATACACCAACAAGACAACTCTGATAAAACTGTATTGCTGTACTCCGTGTTAGGCAGAATACGATAAAAATGATTATGCCTAGGATTAACCAGAACCAAACAAATCTCTTATATAATCTATATTAATCTCCCCAGGAATTGCTAGACATTTTATGACTGTCATAAAACAGTAGCTATGCCCAGGATTAGGAACTGGTTTGTTACATCTGAATAGCTATTGCTGTGCTCATAAATTTACACACCCCTTGCAGGATCATCAAAATGTTAATAATTAAAAAATAATAAGAGGGATCATTAAAAATAGCATCCTGAATAAGGTATTTCACATAACAGATGTTTACATATAGTCCACAAAACACAATAATAACTGAATTTACACAAATGAACCAGTTCAAAAGTTTACATATCCTTGATTATTAATAGTGTGTGTCGTTACCTGGATGATCCACGACTGTTTTTATGTTTTGTGAGAGTAGCTAGCTAGAACCACATGCCCTGGGTTAGCTAGAACCAGACAGTTCTGATAACAAACTGTACAGATATAGCTTAAAAATAGACAAATAGAACCAAACACCTCAAACTGCATAACTACACCCAGGAATAGCTAGAACCAGATATTGCTAATCAAACCACTTCTCTTTACCCAGGGTTAGCTAGAACCACATGCCCTGGCTTAGCTACAATGAGACAACCTTCATAACACTGTCTAGCTGGAACTGGACTACTGATAACACTGTATAGATATGGTAACGGTTAGCTAGAACCAGAGAACCCCACTAAAATTGTATGGTATTACCTGGGTTAGCTAAAAACCACCAGCTTAGATGATGTACTGCTATATGTACTAGACACTATCCAATTGTTCTGTAATCACTGCAATTCCCTCGTATGTGTGTGTACCTTAGGGTTGTAAGATGAGGGACCATGTGGTAAATGCTGCAGAACCTGGGGACTGTGAAGGCAACATGAACTCTGTCCAGACTCGAATACTGAATGACCTGCTGCTTCACAGAGACGCTGTGTGTGTGAGCTCCCCAACAGCTACGGACAGGTCCAGAGTTCATGCTAACCTCTAAGTTAAAAAGTATTGCTGTTGTTTTTTAACAGACTTTCTTCGTGAGCCATATTAATGATGTAGCGATTATTTGGTCTGACACTTAGGACAGGGGAAATGGCTTATTTTTTGCTTTGTCCATTTATTTATTTATTTCATTTTTAATGTCGTGTATGACTCACTAACCTTCAGACATTGACCCTTGTGTTTGTGCTGTGCTGCAGTTCTGCGGAGTCACCTAAACAGGGTGAGCAAGTGCACGACTGCGACATCACACTGGACCATGCAGCCCTAAATGTTCATCAGGCTAGAGAAATCACTGCTGTGAGTCTCCTGCTTTATTTTATTGTCAAAATCATAATCACTACTTTCACACTGTACTTATGTTATGTAAAAAAAATGTCTGGAAATAAATCAGTATTCTTTTTGGGTAACAACGTCTGAAAGTGCAACAGAGATCAGCCTCCCCTTCTGATATCCGGCCCTAGTTTGGTCGATTTTGCCAGCATGACTTCAAAAACGTCAAAAATACTTTATAATACTGACATCATTCATGCTCCCAAATGTTTCTCAATTGACTGTGGCTCTGGGTTCATATCCAAATGAAAACACAGAATTTAGAGTTTCAGGATTGTTGTTAACTTGAAATTAGACCCCTTCCACCACCAAACCCTGAGTAAGCTAAAACTCTATACACATGTCCAGAGTTAGCTAGAACACTACCCCATGCCAAAGGGAAGTTTAAACTATAGACATGGCCAGTGTAAAGTAGACCTGTATAACCAGACTTAGGCTTAGGCAGAACCTTACACCTTAACGATAGTAAGCTATAACTGTATAACCAGACTCGGAATCAACTAGAACACTCAGGCATGCTCAGAGGAAGCTAGAACTGAGGACTTGAGACTTTGAGACTTGTAATTTGGACGATTTACTGAATATTGGAGGTTCTGACATGGACATAGGTTACACAGCTGTTTCGTTTAACTTGAAATAACGTTAGTGTGGTGCAGTTCATTAAGGTGGTCAGTGCCAGCCGATTATATAGGTAGACAATTATTAATGATGTAATTGTAATTAAATTCCATTCAGAGCTTGGTGACTTGAACTCGACTTGTATAAGAGCTTAGGGACTATGCAGTTGACTTTGATGGGAGGGTAATGAGTCTTACATTCTATTTGCACTTGATAGCTACCAACTCAACTCAAATTTGGCCATAACTTGGCTATGGGTCAAACTTAGATATAACCCAAACTTAGCTCAACCTTGGGCATAAAACAAATTAACATTATGGATATCTCAACCTTGGGGATAACTCAAAGTCAGGCATAACGCAAATTTAGGGACACCTCAATCTTGGGGATAAGTCAACCTTAGGGATAACTCAAACTCATGGATAACTCAAATTTAGGGATACCTCAATCTTGGGGATAACTCAACCTCGGGGATAACTCAAACTCGGGATAACTCAAACTCAGGGATAACTCAACCTCGGGGATAACTCAAACTCAGGGATAACTCAACCTTGGGGATAACTCAACCTCGGGGATAACTCAAACTCGGGGATAACTCAAACTCAGGGATAACTCAACCTTGGGGATAACTCAAAATCAGGGATAACTCAATCTTGGGGATAACTCAACCTTGGGGATGACTCAAACTCAGGGATAACTCAAATTGAGGGACACCTCAACCTTGGGGATAACTCAACCTTGGGGATAACTCAAATTGAGGGATACCTCAATCTTGGGGATAACTCAACCTCGGGGATAACTCAAACTCAGGGATAACTCAACCTTGGGATAACTCAAACTCAGGGATATCTCAATCTTTGGGATAACTCAACCTTGGGGATGACTCAAACTCAGGGATAACTCAAATTGAGGGACACCTCAACCTTGGGGATAACTCAAACTCAGGGATAACTCAAACTCAGGGATAACTCAAATTGAGGGACACCTCAACCTTGGGGATAACTCAACCTTGGGGATAACTCAAATTGAGGGATACCTCAATCTTAGAGATAAGTCAACCTTAGGGATAACTCAAACTCAGGGATAACTCAACCTTGGGGATAACTCAAACTCAGGGATAACTCAACCTTGGGGATAACTCAAACTCAGGGATAACTCAACCTTGGGGACAACTCAAATTGAGGGACACCTCAACCTTGGGGATAACTCAAATTGGATACCTCAAGCTTAGGGATAAGTCAACCTTAGGGATAACTTAAACTCAGGCATAACAAACTTAGAGATACCTCAAATTTGGAGATAATGCCAACTGAAGGATAACACAATCTTAGGGATAACTTTGGGGCTGCAACACTGCTGTTCAATCAGTCTCAACCACGACTCACTCCCGCTAATCTGTTTCAGTTTTCCCTTTTGAAGAACTGGAGTCTGCAGCTGGTGAGCACACACACACACACACACACACACACACACACACAAAACCCACTCCAAAGTAACAGTGTTTGAGGTGGACACAGTATATTTCGGATGTTTTTACTTCTCTTTGATGTTACAAAGCGGCAGCAGTCTTTGTTGTCTGAGGATGAGGACTACACTACGGGGTCAGAGGTCACAGAGGACGAAGTCGGGGATGAAGATGACACATCAAAGAAACAAGGTAGGCTGAGGTTGTGCTTAAATAAGGTTTTTCAGATCATAATCATCTTGCTTATTAAAATCTTCCTGAGTCTGTAGGCTGTTCTGTCTCATATTTCTCACTCTTTCAACCGTTTTGAAACTCTTCTTGAAAAATCGCTGTTTTTAATGCTGAAACGCACCGTATAGAGTAAACAGGATGAAACAAAAGACTAACACAGTAATTACACTGATTCTGCTTCACTAGCGCCACCTAGAGATTATCCTTTCAACTAACCTGGCTGTTAATTGTTTTTCTTTTATTTTTCTTTAAAAAATAATTCCTTTTATGCCAAGTTTACTGGTTGGTTAATCCGGAATGCCTATAAAATAAAATAAGACAACATCCAAACATTATGGTCTGGGGTGTAAATAATATTTATTTAGTATTTAATTCAGAAGAAGAGGCTGTTTTTGTTTGTTTGTTTGTTTTTTGCTAGAAGTTTGCAGGCTTGAACTACTTTACTGTTTTTAACATTCAGATTTATTTTACGTTTTTCGTATTAGCTGTAAAAAAGCCTAGAAAACCAGGCAAGCTTTTGAAGAGACAAGTGTCCTCACCCATACTGCACAAAGAGCGAGCTGGAGGAGATAAGGTGTGTTATCAGCGTATCATTTTATTTTATTTCTCCAGTTAAACTCCAGCCTTCTCTAACTCAACCTCATTGTTCATCTTTTTACAGGGCGCTTCAAAGGACTCCACCCCATTCACGTACGTCATATCGGTCTCCCTAATATGTTACCAAAATGACAGCTCAGTGTGTACACTTACACACTATATCTCACACAGATATTAGGTTGTATCATGCAGTGACAACAAATTGTTGCCTTTTTTTTAAATCTTCATCTTCTTTTCTTCCTGTCTCTCATTTTCACAGAGTGAGCATGCAGAAGAGTAAATGGGACAGCACTCGCTCCTTGAGGTTCAACCAGGATGCCCAGAGGGAGGAAGGTCTCTGCACTCCACCGACATACGTTTATCCTCTAATCCGCTCAGTCTCGCGCACACACACACACACACATAGCCGTGTTTTCCATCATTATCACTAACCTGCATGCTTTCCTGTGGTGTGGTGGAGTGAAGAGAAAACATGAAACGACCCACTGATTAGCCTTAAATCATACTAAAGCGGTTCTTTAGCAGATACATGTATTAAATTGATGTACTGTACTGCTAGAACTATGCAAAGCCCATTAGGTATAAATGTTATAATGTTATTGTGGCAGTTTATACTGTGTTTTATTGTCAAAAAGCTTTAGTTGTGTTGTCCATTTTATCTCTGTATCAGTGTTATTGTGGAGAGGTGTGAAATGTTTGTCCAGCAGGGGGCTCACACCCTTCAACCTTACCCATCGCCCTGCTCAGCAGCAGCTAAACACAGAGTCACGATACTCTACACACACAAACCCAACAGTGTCCTGATTAATCTTATAACGGACTTGCGGCGATAAAATAATTCATTCGTTTATACCGATTGAAAACGTCCGATAAGACGATTTCCGCTCCACCGGCGGAATGGAACGCGAGAAAGGGTTAAGAACTAGAAACGCCGAAATTAAGAATCATGTTCAGTGCTGTAGATGACTGATAAAGGTTTATAACAGTGAGCTGGATATTATAATGAAATTGGTATCCAGAATGCTTCAAATTTGGAAAGTGGTGATTTAAAACTCCAGTCTTCATTCTTATACACATATGATATATATGGCTGCAGATTTTCATTCTATTAAAAGGACAGATGGTATTTTAATTTATTAGTCTTACTTTCTAATGTCATGGTGATGTCTTTTCTCCCCATCCTCCCTTCTCTCTCTCTCTCTCTCTCTCTCTCTCTGCCTCTCTCCTGCTCTGTGTAGACCAAAGGAGAATGGTGGAAATTACTGAGCATCTCACGAACATGCGCTTTGGTGATTTGGAACAGAGCAGGTTAAAGGACACTAAGGAGGTAAAGCAGAACCGTGTTCATTGTTAAACGTGTAAAGGAGGAGTGGAAATGCACTGTAACAAAAAGTGAATAGAGCAAAAGTTCTTGCTTTAGTGTGTGCGTGTGTGTGGGGATATGTCCTTAGCTTGCAGGAGGTATCTACTCCAAGTTGGAGGCGCAGTTTAAGAGCTCCACTCAGCTGAGTAACAGACAGAGCAGCTCAGACAAAACACTCCGGTATGGCACACACACACACACACACACACACACACACACAACACTGTAGCTTAGTATCAGTACAGAATAATCTTTTAGTTTTTATATAAGAAATGAAACACTTGGGGGAATGCTGTGATAGGAAAATAATCAATGACATGGCTGTGTATTTTTCAATAACAGCCCAGTGTTTGATTCCTCTTATAACACACCACTTATAACACTGTTGCTCTCTCAAAAGTTTCTGCAAACTCTGCTGTTCGGAAGAAGTTATGGCTTCCCTCTGAATGCAATAAAGCAATCAGTACGTTCACATGGACGACAATAATCCGATATGAACCCGATTAAGACGATACTCTGATTAAGAAACTAGCATGTAAACGGCGATTATTGATGACCTTAATCTGATTAAAGTCATACTCGAAGTAAACACAAATGGAATTAAGACGTGTGGAGTATTTCTGCTTCAGTCGCACTATGGAAGTGCATTACAGACACGTACACAACTTAATCACACTATTAACGTCGTGTGAGAGTTTTCACCGCATTGTGCGACAGGACACGATCACACACGGCAGCGCTCAACCGTATGACGGCAAACAAGAGAGCACGGCTGCGTCCCAAACCGCGTACTTACCTGCTACAGTATATAGTAGGAGATATACATGTATTTCAGCTACTATATAGACGCTAAGTACGCGGTTTGGGACGCAGCCCACGGCTTCAAGCAGTCGTCTATTCGCACGTACAGCACGACAAATAATTAACCGCACTCGAAGCTTTCGTAAAATTAAAAATAAAAACACCCAAAACTGTATACGTTACCATAACGAAGACCAACTGTGTGTCGATACGTGAAATTCTGGAGGGAACGTCGGACGGTGTGGCGCGGTGACGTAATGACGTGTGCCGTTAATCCATCTATATTCTAGAACATGTAAAACGGGAACATGAAAGGAATATTCTAAAAGCGACTCGTGTAAACACCTTAATCAGAATACAGTCTTATTCAGAATAAGGTCAATAATGAGATTACTGCTATCCATGTAAACATAGTCAGTGACACTGGAGACTCCTTCCAAAAACGCTAAATTAAAGTCTCCTGACAAAACATTCACTGTATCAAGAGTTACACACATTTTGTATCTGCTGTAGTCTCTTTGTAAACCGTTACTATAGAAACGGTAATGTATTAGATCCAGCACATTAATATAAACCTGTGATTTGAATTACAGTCAGTACTGCTGTCAGCGCTGGGGTTATAGAAATTAAGCAACACTTTCTGACCAATCAGAATCATGAATTCAATAGTGTGGTTTAAATATATCTAAAATATAGTATGTGTTATCATACCGGCTGAAGAATCTGTATGCTCAGATATGCAACTTCCCCCCAAAATTTCCACAACAGCTTTGTTTTCCCATTATCTGTTTTGTTTGTTTTCCCCATACCTGTAAACTTCCAGGAATGGTGTATATTCAATTATGTGAACCGCTTCCTGTAACTTCATACTGTAGACATGTCTGTGTCTACACACCTTTACAATCCAGCACAGGGATGATTTTCTAATCATTATTCTTTATTGTGTTAGCATGGTGATGTTTATTCCTCCTTTTTTTCCGCTCCTTCTCTATTTTAGATTCTTTTTTTCTTTTTTTTAACCCTTCTTTGGTCTTTTTTAGGGCGAAGACGCGCTCTGGACAGTCTAGACCAACGTGAAAGAAATAACAGGAGAGATGGATGTGCTGACACGCATGTGAATGAAACAAGAGACTTGTGTAAGAGGTGTAAAAAAAAAAAAAAAAAAAACCCAACACGTCCTTTTAATCATCCTTCTTATCCAGCGTCCTTCTATCCAGCCCTTTTCAGACCGTCGAAAGGCCTGCAATATCGTACCGGAAAATCATAGACGCAGCAGAAATGGATTAAAATACACTGGAAAAGAACAGCATCGCAAAAGCTTTCGGAAACTTTGCCTTCTCCTTTATATATTGTGCTGCTAGCTTCATAAGAGTACCTTGTCCTTCTTTTCCTTTATCTTTCATTTGGGCACTCGTAATTCCTGTCAATATCATTCTGTAACCCGTTATATACATTGTGCTATATACATTCATGGTCCTCATGTTCTGATCTCAGGTGAACAAACCGCTCCAACCCTGCTGTAGTAATCTGCACTTTAATCTATCATAAACAAACACAACAAAACGATCTAGATCCAGATTCTCTACAATAAACAAATGGAAGCTGAACTCTAATGCGACTGGGATTTAATTTCCTTAAACCTTCATGAAAAGCTGAAATGTGGGTGTGGGTGAGTTGTGAGAGGAAGCAAAATTGCTGTTGATGGGGATGGATATGGATTGGGTTGGTTCTTATTGAGTTAATTGGTGTTCATTGTTGCTAATTATAGCTGATTGAAGATTATTTATTGGAGGAAAGGGCACTTCTGTGGGTGACTGTAATCAGCTGTTATGGGGTTATGTCTGGCGTGATAAAGCAGCAGCAGTTTTCAAAGCCAAGTGCTTCCTTCAGTCGCTTTCCACTGATTGCATGAGCTTAGAGTAATGACAATAGAGCTTAGTCATGATGGGCAGGACGCTCCACCAGCATCCATCCAGTGCTGATTCTTTTTTTATATTAAGACCTTCTGTTATCACTAATACATGCCTAGACTATAGATTTTATGGCGTATTTAAACTGACAGGACATGCTGTTATAGGAAAATAATCCACTATGGGTCGGTGTGTTGTAGTATGTCCCGAAGTGTTGAATTTCTCTTACTTACACTACAGAAATTTGCATTTCATGATCGTTTCTATGTACAGTTCATGTTGTGGAACATTCGCGAGACATTGTTCCCGTTATCACTTACGTTCTAGCAGCTGTATAAACAGTCATTCCATCACCAGCCTCTCTTTCTCTTTCTCTGTCTCTCTCTCTCTCTCTCTCTCTATCTTGAAAAGAAACGGGGGGAAAGCACAAACTTTCCCATGTCTGAAAACTTACTGAGTGTTACAAAGTGCTGACACTGGAGACTCCTTCCATAAATGCTAGATAAACATCTCCTAACAGAAAACCTCTCCCTAGTAACCATTATGTTTTTCTTTCCTAAAAACAACACATAATTATCTGTCGATTAAAGTCTCCGTTATTGATCTATTACTGGAGAAGTAATAATAATAATGATAATAATAATAATAATAAATTCACTTAGTGGTTAGCACATTTGCCTCACACCTCCAGGGTCTGGGGTTTGAATCCCGCCTCCGCCCTGTGTGCGTGGAGTTTGCATGGTGCTTCAGGGGTTTCCTCCAGGTACTCCAGTTTCCTCCCCCAGTCCAAAGACATGTGTTGTATGCTGATTGGCATTTCCAAATTGTCTGTCGTGTGCGAATGTGTGTGCGATAGTGCCCTGTGATGGGTTGGCACCCCGTCCAGGGTGTCCCCCGCCTTGTGCTCTGAGTTCCCTGGGATAGGCTCCATGCTCCCTGCGACCATGTGTAGGATAAGCGGTACAGGAAATGGATGGATATATTTACTCATTATAATGTCTCTACAGTAAGAGCTCATTCACACGGTGCATAATCTAAAATGACTAATACATTTATTTATAAAACATCTTGATATCTAAGAAAGAAAAAAAGTCTGTTTTTCTTGACATTTATGGAATGAATCAGTAATTGGCTGTACCTCTGATTGGCTGGAATTGTTGGACGTAATGCTGATTGTTTTTTCCCAGGCGATTTACAGCTCAGGCCAATTACCATTTGGCTCAGTAATTGGTTCAGACTGGTGAGATTACAGCACTGGGGCTCATGGGAACTCTGAGCACTAATGATTATGCGTTGATATCCTCTGTGATGACAGGAACCTCTGTGATCCGCTTTGCTCCTTGTCAATCATGCAGTGCATTTGGGCTCTTTCTTTGCTGTACACTGTCTCGTATCCATTTCATTTCTCCATCTCTCATAGAAATCAAGAAGCTACAGCTCAGACGAAGCAGAATGTAGGCTAGCAGTGAGGGGAATACCAGATCTTTTCAGTGAGTCAGCTGAAGAGCTGACTCTTTGGATTCCCAAATGATTCACTGCTTCTTTTTGTTTTTTTAAACCAGCCAAAATAGTTTTAGTAATTGGTTTAGTGAAATCCTTCTCTATCTTGTGATTATCAAACAGTCTATTCTGCATTGCTTTAGTCTAGGACTGGCTCTAAATAATTACTCCGTACAAAACTACTCAGATTTTGATGAGCTTCACTTAATACTTTTCGTGTTAGAGAATCATGAACACAGAATACTGAATCATTTTCAGCAAAAACATCACAAGATCTACCGTATTTGTCTCCCCCCCCCCCCCCCCCCCCCCCCATCTAAAAAACGGCTCTTCATTTAAAAGGTTCGCCTTAAAGACTCGATTCAGAGTCGACTCATTCGTGAACAATATTCTATATAGCAGTGGTTCTCGACATGTGGTCCAGGAGTCTGAAGCGTAGCCAGAAGTTCTGTCATTTTTTTTATATATTTTTTTTTTATCACAACCCACCATTATTAAAGTTATTCCATTTATCATTGACGTCTTATAGTTACTACCGTGTTTGACTGGTCACTTTAATTGAATGGGTTTAATCCAAACCTCAATAAGTCCTAATCAAGCAGGCCTCTAAATAATGTCAGCTTGTTTATACAGAGTTTGTTGTCTTCCCGTCAAAAGTTCAGGAACAGGAAGCTCTAGTGCTCCATCGTATAGCCAAAACATTACTGTACATATTGGAATAATGATCCTAATGTTTGAATAGCAAGATTATATTCCTAATAAACAGTGGTCCCCTGCAAATCTATTTGGATACTTCATCAGCTAGACAGTCTTCAGTCATGTATCTACAACATTCACTTATGTTTATTTACAGTATAATATTTCTAGGTTTTAACCTATAATTTAGACCAGCCTGCAGGAGACGTGGCGAATCGACACTTTGCTACAGCAGGACAGGGAAAATAGTGGCTGTGTTTTTTGTCGTAAGACAAAGAGCAGTGTACACACACGAGCGCGAAGATGGACAGTAGTTGCATTCTCGGTGTGGGAGGTCAAAGGTCATATCCGGATTATTCGCTGCCCCTTTGTTCATTGTGCCTGCTGATGAAAGCTGCTCTCTCGCCATGGCCTTGAGTGATGAAAAGTTCTGTGCCTTATGGGTGTAAATAATATAAAACACTAACCAAATCAGCCTCACCGTATTGTATAGAAAAACATTTTAATCTTTTTTTTTTTTTTTTTTTAGACATTTAAATATCTTGACTTAAATGTGTTAATATTGACATTTTTGTTTGAGGGATTTCATTTTGATATTATAACACTTTAATATTATGATGTTAATATTTATTTTCTTACAGCAATAATCATGGGTTATAGATTGTAATACATTTGTTTTTGTATTAGAGATATGATTAATACAACAACAACAACAACAACAACAACAAAAACCCTTTGCCTGTCATGATGAGCGGTAGCCACTATAGGGAGCTGTTTATTCCTAAAGTGCTCCTGTGAAGAATCCACTCCTCATTGTTGTTTGTATTGTTTTCAAGTTCACCTCTTGGAATAGGCCACTACTATTTATAGGAGCTAATATAAATAGATACAGCAACAGTTTGGATTGGCTTGATTTTATGTTTATTTGATAGTGACCGCAAACACCATGCATATCTCTGGCATGAAACAATCACTTTCACATGCATGTACGTATTAGGCTCGTATTCTTATTGGATAACTTCCAATTTATGTTCACAAATCAGGACCTGACATACTTTGTATGTATATATATATATAAAATATATAGTATATAGTGTATGTGTATATATATATATATATATATGTGTGTGTGTGTGTGTGTGTGTGTATATATATATATATATATATATATATATATATATATATATATATATATATATATATATATATATATATATAATTATTTTTAAGAAAGAAATTTCTGTGTAATTTTCATGCACTTTACGAACAATGATTATAAACAGATCCCTTTTATTTATTTTTTTGAGTCTAAGCATTTGCAGGAACACTCAGTCAAACCGGGGTGCAAAGCCAAAGTCGGCCTCCTGACCTGACATCATGATAATATATGCAAATAGTCAGGCAGGACCGGCCTGAACAAGCTGAGGCTGGCCAAATCCTGAATGCGGCGCTCCACCTCACACTCTCTTTCTCAACCTCTCTCTCACTCACTCTCTCTCTCTCTCTCTCTCAGGTGACTCTCTCCAGGACCGATGATGGCTTTTGTAGTTCTCACTTTCTGACTAAGTTTCTATTTTGGCTTGACTTTCCATTTCCTCTCAGATATAACCTATTACAGGTATTTCAATCGGTGTTGTTGAACAACTCCAGAGTGTAAACAGTAATTACTCCAGAGATACTGTAAACTATCCAGATACTGTGCCTGCTAGTTTAGTTTCCTTTATTTCAAGGTCCTTTTCAAAGTACATTATGTGGTTTTATAGATGACAATCTATAAAGATGGCAAGCTGAGGATGCCTTTTTTTTAATCACATTTGTTAAAACATTTAAGATAATAATAGTAGAAGCATTTGGGGCGTCTTTAATTGTGTCAAGACATAATTCATCGATTTATACCAACCGCAGTTGGTAAAATCTCTCGGATAAGATATCCTCATTTGGCTTAACACACTGGCTAAGTTATCTACTTATGATCTCCTCTTTGCTGTCTGATGCAAACATGTGAGTATATGAGTAAACACAACATTCAATGTGAACTGTTAACCAGAATTGTCACTTCAAGCAAGTTTATTTCTTGATCACACACGGATTGTGTAACACAACAAACATTTCACAGTAATGGTTGTTTCCTAAGAAGCGCACATAATACAACACAATGTGGGGTTGCAGCTGTACTATATCACCATGTGCCCTCCGAACTCACTTTACCCTGACCTCCAGTCCCCTGGAAAGGAACACGGCGTGCTTGGTTTGCCCAAAAACACAAATAAAGGGCTGCAAAACTCCACTAACTATGCTGTCCCAACTCTCCACTAACACATAGCTCTATTGTGTCAGTGTTCTTTTGGCTTTTTAGACAATCTCGCTGAAAAGAATCAAAAAAAAAAAAAAAGCAACACATGATGTCAGATGTTGGAGTGAAATTTCTGGTGAGCTTTGGGAATCAACATGGTGCTGAAGAACTGAAACCCCCACCATTGTTTTTTTTTTTTTTTTTACGTTTACAGCTTCACAATTTTTAGGTTCATAATATGATAGAACACATAAAATAGCCTACGTTAAGATTCAAGATCATATCGTCGCAATAATCAGTAAAGGCCCATTTAAACGCTAGTCTTGAATAAATTTGACAGTGTGTCCAGTGTAAATGAAATCTACGTATATCTCGCCTGGGATCATTCTAAAGATTTCTGTGAACAGAAGAATAACAAAAGACTTGCAGAGTCCACACCCATTTACGCTATTTGATTTTCTCAGAAAAAGACCTTTTTCAGTTCCTAGAAAGCAGAGTACCCTCTGGCACTGCTATTGACCTGCAGATTTCTTCAGGTACTCTTGACATTGACTTTGCCCACTGAAAAGGTAAACATTAAAGCCCGGTCCAGGCCTAATTTCTGTGATTACGCACAATCATGGGGAAACTGCTGGAAGGGGGTTGCAACAAGACCCTGATATATATTATATATGATCAGATATATAGTGAGACTGTAAGAACATATCAGTGAACTCAAGATGTAGAGTTAAGAGGATGCATGTGCAATGATAAAGTTCATGTCTAGCACATGCACGGGGTCCTATGTGCAAGATCACTTTTACACGTGGTGCATAAGAAAAATAAACCACAGAAGCCTATATAATCTTATCCTTTGTTCTGTTGCTGCACTATAGTTTTTTTTTCTCTCTTCCTACACCAAAATCCTGTATTTTTCCATCAAGTGACGTAGAAGCGGAGTTGCACCACGTGACTCCTGTGAAGGGTGGAGAGCGAGGCAGAGCGCGCGCTAATTCACAGCTTTAGCACAAAAAAAACAAGCTTTGGCGTCATCACGTGGTCGTGTCATTCGGACTGTATCAAAGTCATACGCTTTATTATTGTAAAAAAAATTAATTAATTGCAATAAAATAACAACCACGTCAAATCCGTAGTTGTGATGCTAGTTTTATATTTCGTCGCAAGTTTACAAGCAATATTCCTCCTGATTAATCTGCCCGTGACCCGCGCGCGCCTGTCTCTGGAGCAGCCGGCCACGCCCCCTCGGTGGCGAGTGGAAAATTACCAGCATACAATCAGCCCCAAGTAGAAGCTCTGACATCCGCTAGAGAAGGATTGATAGCCCCGGTCGCCTGTGTAATTCATCTCTGCGTCCTTTTCCCCCTCTCAGACAAATCTGACATTGCTTATAAAGGCTTTTAAAAATAGTCCCGAGTCGATAGAAGTTACTCTTTAAGCTATCTAAGCGCGTCTGATTCACCGCGGCGTCCAGTTCTTTAAACAATACTAATAATAATAAGAAGAGGAGGAGAAAAATCACTTTTTTCACTTATTCATCGATTAGTACTACCATATAAAACTCCACTCTCGCTGCAGCGAGTCCGCCTGATAGCTTTTTCTCTTCGCAAAGGGCGGAGCTGTTGTCGTTGGGGGGCGCTTCGCCAAAAAAATAATAAAAAGTGCTCGAGCTTTGATTGACAGCCGCCTGCGCCTATGGGAGATCAGCGCGGGCGTCCTGACCGTCATTTGATCCAATGGCGTCGCAGGAAGGGCGTGACGTTAATCCAAACTTTTTCGCGGCGCCGACGGCTGAAAACTAAACCGAGATGGAATCTCCCAGTCTGAACCGGTTTCAACCGGTTATGAGTTTGTTGCCTGTGAGGAGAAGAAGGCACATAGGCACACTCTCACGGTCTCTCTCAGTCTCTCAGTCTGTCTCCTATAAGCGCTGCAAAGAAAAAAATAACAATAAATCATCAAGTAACAGACAAGATTTGTTGATTTGAGGTTAAGTTCTATTTCGTAAAATGACTCGGGTTGAGGATATACCTTAGCTTAGCTTAGCCGTGATTGTGTTTGCGCTGCAGTGGTCCTTATTATTAAAAAAAAAAAAAAAAAAAGAACAGTTAGCTGAAGCTAGCATAACGGTTTTTTGTTTGGTTTTTTTGTGTTTTAAACTCATCCTAGGAGCAGTGAAGGCTAGTCAGCGGGTTCTTAATTCATCCAGGCAGTCACCGTTACTGGAGCTAGCTGAGGTGACATAAGGGTGTTTATTTAGCAACTCTGGCAGAAAAAGCAGACCTTTCTTTCAAAGGCTTGGACTTTCGGTAGGTAACTGACCTGAGTGTGGGCTGAGAAAATGAATTAACTATATAACTTATACCTGTGTGTTTATGTGTAGTTTGTGTGTGTGCTCTGTCGCTTTGTGAATATATATATATATATATATATATAAGGCATTTCTTCTAGTTTGCATGTCCTACTTTTATCATTAATGAAAAAACAAACAAACAGATTCAATCCAGTTGCAGGTTTAATCACCTGGCTTGTTTGTTTGTTTGTCAGGTCGCTAATGCTACACTAACTTATATATTTAAGTTAAACTGCACACTAAGCAAACATGCAGTGCTGAAATGTCTCTTCATGACTAGTTCTATTTTGATTTGTGTTTTATTTGCTATAAAACTGAGTCAGTCTATGTTTTGTTTTGTTTTTTTCTTTTTTAATGCTTGCTTTCCGTGTGTGTATGTGTTGGGGGTGTGTGTGTGTGTATGTGTGTATGTATGTGTGTGTTGGGTGGGAGGGGTTGACCAATCCTGTACTTTGCTTGGAAACATTGCACACTTCCTATTCAAGCTTTCAGTGTTTACAATATTATATGATGAGTTATGTCAATTATTTAGTGTGAATTATTATTATTATTATTATTATTATTATTATTATTAAAATGTAATTAAAACAAACATAGCATAGAAGGAAATTTCCATTCAGACACATCATTAATATTGTAAAACGACTTAAAAGCCAGTCAAGTCGCTCTAATGATGAATGGGTACATTTTCTTTGGTGTGCTTTTTTATTATTATTGTTATTATTATGATTATTCATCCCTACTATAGATAAGCGTTGCCTTCTGCCGATGTGAACAACTCAAAAACTTTGACGTTTCTGTATGAATGAAATCTTTTTTCTTTATAGACGTGAGGGATTAAAACCAAGCCCATGCCCTCCAGAGCAAGCACAAAACGATCTCCAGTTCATATTCCTTTAGAGATCGGACCGGTTTTCACGTTTGTGTGTGTTTTGAGATTGTTACCCTGTCAGGTACGAGTCTGACGATCTGATCCAGCTTTACAGCCGTGTTTCCGACGCAGAAGGCTTACTCTCAGACAGCACGTGCGTTTCTTTGCAACCGAAATCGCCCTGCTGGCAAAAAAACGACCCATAGGACCGAATCAGAAGGAGATTAGGACTCTGACCCGGTTTGTTGAAATAGTCTCTGTGCGCCTGACAGCTCGTTGGCAAGCACGCGTCGTTGCGTCACGCCACGCTCTACTCGACGACATGCCGAGGAAAGGTTTCAGATTCGGTCGCGTGGCCACGCCTGTCCGTGACACATGTAAACAGTGAGGCGTCGACCGAAAGGGACGAACAGTTCGCACGTGTTCTCATTGAGAAAATAACCATCAGAGTCAGCATGGGCTTTAAACACGCGCACTGGAAGCTTCAAACGTCCGTGCACCGAGCAACACTTCCTGAATACATAGAGTGTCGCGATCTTTCCGTCATCCATTGAGCTATGAGTCT